>NC_056729.1:864868497-864950147 GCF_019279795.1 Protopterus annectens
CTTTTAATCTGAGGTCCGGAATCAAAGGAGTGTGCGTCTTTTCTCTTTTGAGCAGAATGCAGTATTAGCTTTGTTGGTATCTTGGTGGACTGGGATTAGTTTGCATAACATCATATCTTCATTTTAATGTTCCTGAGGGTCCAGGCTTGCCGTAGTGTGGCACAATATTAGTCTGAAGTCTGTGTTACTGTCAGGAATTGAGTTGTTTGCTGGTTCCTATGGTGGGTCTCCTGAAACTTCTGTTGTTAAAGTATTTAAGGTGAGTACTGGGTCTGGTACTGGGTACTGGCACAGCCAGTTCAGTGTCATATGAGAGCCTTGTTATTGGCCACCTGCTGTACTCTGGACTACAGTAAATCCGCATGAGTCAAAACACACTAGGTTGCCTCATCATTGCTGGGCTATGTGTGATATTTTTGGTTTCATTTGAGGAAGATTGTTTTTGGGGTCTCCCTTAGCCCCTTTATTAGGCAGGCTGTGCGCATGTCTCCTTTAGGTTGTCATAGTCCTAGACAGAAGTCCCTGTCTTCAGATTCAAAGAAGGAGCCAAGAAAACCCTTCACTGGATAGGCTTTAGACTTGTAACTATATTCTCCTGGTGGCGAATTGGACTGTGGCAAGTCCACGGACACCTAAAAAGTTATATTGCTAGGAAGAAACGACTCAGAAAAAGATGATACATTTGGCAAATAAAATAAAGGTAAGGAAGGCAGATCAATCAGTAGTTCGTTTCCAAGTGACTTCCCTAATGTATTAATTGCTGCAAAGAACATGTCAAATACCGTCTCTCTAGTTCCAAAAGGTAGCTGTTATTCTGCAGTGTCGTCCTTGAATAGTATTCAGTGTCAGAATCACTGTTCATACTTAAACCTGCATATCAGAAAAATAGCTTGAAGTGTGGCCATAACCTGGAGAATAGTGGAAAGTGAATGAAGTAGAGAGGAAAACGGATAAAGATTAGCAGATTATATATGTGCAAGAACATGGTAGAGTCCTGTTGTACCTCTGAGAGAGGAAGAGGAGAAATAGTGGCACAGGACCAAATTGCAATAATATTTCTGTTTACTGTGGTCTTCTCTTTAATATAACGTTATCCTGAATTTACTTGGTGAACTTCCATTGGGCTGATTGGTGAAAAAAAAAAAAACTTGTGCATATTTTTATAATGTTAGTGTTTGTCATATATTCCTAGTTTATTCCACCTGCCTGTCCTAAATATTTAATTTAATTTCTTATTTGTAGAATTACAATGCCACTACCATAATTACCATCATTTTTTTATGATGATCTACATTTTATATTTTCCTGAACTATGTTTAATTATGAATAAGCATCGCTAAAGATTTTCTCCCTTGCCCCTCAATGAAAACTGGTCCCAGCCTATTGAGCAAGTCTGTCAAAACATGCTTATAGGCATACCTACATTTTTGCATACCTCTCCACTGTCCAGATTATTGCTTTGTATTTTCTGCTCTGCTCCTAATAACATCTTTGTTTTTCTGCCAAACCATTGATGATTGGAATGCATTGAAGTTATTAAATAATGGCACACATTAGAGTTTCTGACATACTAACTGAAAAAGGTCCTGTTGCCCGGACTTTTTCCATTTGTATATCTCCTGTAGTTTTTTCTTTTTTTTTCAACAGAGAAAGGAAGATCTTCGTTGCTTTTTTAATATATCTCACTATGGTATACGAGTTCTTCAACTCGTATAACATACTGAGATATATTAAAAAAAAGTAATGGAGATCTTCCTATCCCCATTGCTACCTCTGCACAGCACTGATGTACTGCACAAGCATTGGAACATAGCCCTTAAGCATGCACAGTACATCAGAAATGCCCCAGGATACCGGAAAACTGCAGAAGGGCAGCATGGAGGCTTTATACATGACATTATTTAAGAAAGGTAAGTATTGTTTTTCTTAAATAATGTCATTGTATAATAGCAATAATCCATGGCCAGGTGTAGGCAATGCTGGATTTACTCACAGTTGGCTTTGTTTAGTCACTCGGGCTTCACCCTCATGACCAAACCACACCAACTGTGGGTAAATCCAGCATTACCCACACCCAGCTGTGGGTTATTACGTAAATATAACATTATAAGTATAATATGCTTAAGCGTGCCTTAATCAGTCTGTATCCTTCAGACCTTGTTCTGCCCAGCAACAAAATAGTCAGTCCTGCCAAGTCTCAAACTCAGGACAATCACATCCAAATACCACTACACCATGTGAGCTGTGAAGATTTGCAGTGTTTTAACAAACATATCCTGCATTCAGTTCATTTAACATTAATTAATAAAACAGAACCCAGGACCCTGAACATTACAGTTAGAGGAATGTACCACTACACCATTTGAGCTATGGGAATTAATGTTACTTTTTCAAATATATCATGCAATAGAGGCATACAAAATTAGAGAGAAACTTTGTGGAACCTTTTGTGTGTTGTATATAGACATATACACACAAACACACACACACACACACACACACACATATATATATACATATATATATATATATATATATATATATATATATATATATATATATATATATATATAAAACATGCAGTGTAGTTATACCTCAGAACCATCCCTCTCAACCTGTTAGTGCAAGAAACCTGTACAAAGGCTGTAAAGGGGGGGTTGGATGTGAAGTTGGCATAATGGTTAAGGTGTTTACCTTACAGACACAAGGTGCAGGGGTTGGTTCTCACATGGGTTAATTGGCTAGGCTTAAAATGGACCACAAAAGCAGTTAGTCTACTATTAAGGGTTGGGAGGGTGGCCTAATGGTTAAGGTGTTTGTCTTGCAAGCACAAGGTGCAGGGTTTGAGTCTCACAAGAGATAATTGGCTAGGCTTAAAATGGCTCGCAAGGGCAGTTAGCTTAGTACTCATCTATTAACCTGTATATAACCTATTAACATATATGGACACATTTCAAAAGTCGCAAATCAGCAAGAAACTACAATCCCTCATTAAATCATCCAAGGCTAGTTTAGAAAGAAAAATTGCCAATGACTCCAAAGATAACCACAAAGCGTTCTTTAGCTATGTCAAGAACCTAAGTGGAAACTCTCAGATCTGCTCTGAGTTAGTGCAGAATGGCACAAAATACACTGAACCGACTGATATTGCAAACATTCTGGCAGACAGGTTTAGTGCAAACTTCACCCTCCACTCACCCTCTAAAGGGCCCATAAGCATACCAGAAGAATGTAGGGCCCCGTCAATCACCGATGCACAGGTTAAAACAACTCTATCCAAAGCCAAAAACACAGCTTCAATGGGACCGGACGGGGTCCCAGGCTGTGTCTTACAAAAGCTCCAAAATTAACTAACCCCTCACCTAAACACACTGTTCAAACTCAGCCTCTCTACAGGCTACATACCCATAGAGTGGCACACAGCAACAGTTATCCCGCTCCACAAAGGTGAAGCTACAAAGGACCCCGGGAACTATCACCCTATAAGCCTGACTAGCCTGGTCTGCAAGGCTATGGAACGCATCATCATGGAACTCATTAACAGAGACATTGGGAACCTCCAAACCTTGGACCCTACCCGGTTTGGTTTTGTTAAGGGCAGATCATGACTCCTAAACCTGGTGGACTTCTTTGAGACGGTTACCAAGGCATTAGATGAGGGAGAGGAGGTCCACACAGCCTACCTAGACCTTGCAAAGGCTTTCAACACCATTCCCCATTCTAGTATTATAGACAAGCTCACCAGCTTGAACATAAACCCCTATGTCACGAGATGGGTTGCCAACTGGCTCATGGATAGAACCCACATGGTGAGAGTTGCAGGCTCTACGTCTGACTTCGGTTACAAGTGACATCCCCCAGGGCTCAGTCCTAGGACCCCTCCTGTTCAGTATATACTTCTCAGAGGTACAGGCAAGCATAGGAGGACTATGGCTGACCAAGTTCGCAGACGACTGCAAACTAGGGGCCATAATTGATTCTCCAGCTGATACAGACACCCTTCAGATGGGTCTCACTGAGATGGATACTTGGTGTCAAAATCATGGCCTCAAGCTAAATGCCAAAAAGTGCATAGTCATCCCCTTTGGAAAAAACAAAATACCCGCAAACTGCCACATAGGTGGTAGCCTCCTAAATACAGAAAATGTAATAAGGGATCTGGGGACCCAAGTAGATAGTAATCTCTCCTTTGATAATCATATTGCCAAGGTGGTTAGAAAATCCTTCTATGTGGCCCACCTAATCACAAAAGGGTTTGCATCTAGAACAAAAGAGGTTATTGTGCCTCTCTACTCATCACTCATTAGACCCATCATAGAATACAACACCCCATTTGGGATGTACCTTACAAGACACCTGCAACAGCTGGAAAGGCCACAAAAGTACCTCACCAAGAGGATTACTGGCCTCAAACAGATGCCCTATGCAGCCCAACTCAAGAAACTCCAGCTGTACTCAGTTGCATACCACTTACTCAGAGGTGATCTCTGCCTGACATACAAGGACATGTCCAACCCAGAATTGATGGACATGCTCCACCTAAAAAAAAACAAATCCCAGAGAGTCACACTCTCTAGAGATATAAACCTCACCACAACAATAAATAGGACATGCTGGAGTGATAGATTCCTATCCCAGAGACTCCCCATGTTTTGGAACAGGATTCCAATATTCATCAGGCAGAGCCCCTCACTAACACTCTTCAAGAGAAACCTTGATGGATGGATGGGAAACAGAAAATTTACCCCGGGGATCACTGCACTGGCTCTGCTGGATAGTGGCGCAGGGAACTAATGGCTCTGCTGGACAGTGGTGCAGGGAACTGATGGCTCTGCTGGACAGAGGCACAGGGAACTAATCTAAGGGGGTGGCGAAAGCCAACACATTCTGGCTAGGCTTATAAATGCCCTTGGGCAGATAGCCTAATACTTACCTATGAACCTATGTCCAAAATACATCAGTAGATAAGCTGAGAAAGTTCATGTAGTAACAGTGTATGTCCTAACATATATCGACTGAAATATCACAATTCCAGGACTCAATTGCTTCTCATTAGTTACTGACCTCAATCTCCACATCATCCCATTGATGTGTCATGCATACATAACAGTGATGGGGACCAGACCAAATATATCGGCCAGACAACTGGACATCCTATAAATATGTGGAAATAATACAACATTAGGAAAACTACACTGAGCTACTGAGCGATGTCCAAACTACAATCAGACTGACATAACACTACCCAGGTCCAGCTCTGGGGCTGTACACATGCATTAGCAAATATAACATGCACTACAGGGATGTAACAGTACTAGTACTGAGGTGTTACAGGACATGTCAAAGTCAGCCCCTACAAGCATACAATCTGATTGACCGCCAGCAGCTGTAGCAGCATGCAGAGTCAGATAGGTAAAGGATGTATGGCACTCACATCTGCTACTCTCCCTACCCGGCCCAACAAACATATACACACAACACTGATACACAATCTTGGCAGTCTTTTCACAATGGCCAGAAATATATAACTGTCATATGTGCAGATTTCCACAGAATTACCTGGGTGTGGACCCATAGCCCTGGCCACCACTACATACCATGGCCAGGAGTCTGCCAGGTCATTGGCATGATAACTGGAGTGTAGTTGGTAATTAATGATATAATCATACCTCTGCACCTCGTAGTGCAGGACATCTGGACAACACATGGCATGGTTGTGGGACAGGGGGCTGGAAAGAGGGACATATCACACACAATGGTGTTACTGAAACAGTAGCTGGTGTTACACGTGTTGTTGTGATATAACATCCCTGAAGGATATGATGTCTGGAACACCAATGGATGTCAACACTTACTGACTACAATCCTCACATTATCCTACCAACCCCACAAAAACAGATGTTGTTTGAGGAACAGACCAAGCATAATAGGCAAACAACCTGCCAGTCTATGGACAACATGCCATTTGAAAGGTATGTCAGAGGCATAGCACTATCAGATATCAAGTGACCCAGTAAATGCATGTCCAGACAAACCCTGTCAATGTAGCAACCCTCCATGTGTATAACGGCACTAATGACATACAATCTGTACCAAAATCTGGAGCTTTGTCCCCCATGTTGTTGGGCTGTCTCCACGTGTCCTGTCCTGTGAGGTATTTCCACCTAGTGTCTGTGAAGCTGTATCCCCCACACCTCCATAATATTCCCCCGCACAGGCAAGGGAAATGGGCAAGTCCCACATGAAGGGCATCTCATATGTTGGAATAGCAGCTGTGTCCAGGCCCACAACACAATACTATGTGGGCACCTACATAGCTTTATGGCCTCAGCAATACTCGACAGGACATAAACCCCCTCAATGTATGCTGAATGCCTGTGGTGGACAGCAGCAATACACAAACAACAGACTTGGTCCCTATATTGGCTGTACAGGGCAAATCAAGAGCACGCACCTATGTGGCATCAAGTCAGCCTTTGTCTGATCAAGCATATAAGGTCACAGGTGGAGTACTGTAAGGCTAACTATGAGTACAAATTGGACACATCCACCAAGGCCAATCACAAGGCCATCTTCACATATGTCTGCAATTTCTGAGGCAACAAACCAACCCACCCTGTAATGGTGGCCAATCAGACCACATACACACACAACATAGCTATAGCCAACCTGCTGCAGATAGGTTTGGGACAAACATCACCCCCTGGCAAAGTATTACTATAGTTGGATATGCACAGCACCCACACACCTCCCCTCATCACCAGTGAGCAGGTACATATTGCCTACTGAAAGACAACAAACGTATGTATCCATGGGACCTGATAACATCCCTGCCTGCATCCTACATGAGCTCAGGCATGTTCTCCCAGCTTCATTACACACTGCAGTCACAGCAAGCCTTGGCACCATCCACACCCCATCCACATGGAAGATGGCCAACATCATCCCTCTGCACAGACATGAATGAGGAGTACAGGATTACAAAATTAACTAGCTCTCATTGGGGGGAATAAGACACTTCAGGACTAGCAGTGCGATGCAAGAAGATACAGTGCTGATACATTACAGGGGTATGGTGTGGATGTGAGTGGTGGCTACTGGTAGTCAGTTTAGCTGTGCAGGTTCTGTACATATTGTTGCCAAATGTATGAGGTCCTGTGATGTGTCCCTCTTTTTATGTCTTCCAGGTGCAATGTTGCATCAGCAAAGTTCATCTTTCTCAGCGGCTGAGACAAATATAATCATAGAAGCCATACTACAGAACCATGCCATAATGTTTGGCTGAAGCCAGCGACATCTGCAGGAGAGGACCAGCCTGTGGGATGACCTTGTCCACAGGGTAAATGATGTTGGCCTGCACACATGTACATATGAGCAGGTCCGGCAACGTGAAAGTGACCTCATACGTCATGCCCAGCAAAAGGCTGCTGCAGTGGCCAGGAACTGCACAGATACAGGTGTGAACCTGGCCAAGCAGCCCCACTGACACCCACCGGGGAGCTCTTCAGGTACCTTAGGGCACACATCCCAGTACAACATCAGAGTACAGACCCCCCCCCCACATACTGGTGGTGGGTGGTACCTAGACAATGGATGAGGGGTGTACAGGTAAGGCCCCAGTGTAGATTACTAAACTAGTGTAGCACACATACTTGTAACTCTAGAGTATCTATGTGCATGTGTCAGGTCAGATTGCAGTTGTGGATGGGGTTTTCTAATGCACAGACATGCACATCTATGGTGAAGGACAGCAAATTGTGTAGTATTGGGGGTTGTACTGTAAATGTGCAGACATGCTGCATCCATCCTGCACCAATGCCACATGTGAGTTTGCTGACAATACTTCCCTCCCACAACTACTTAGGTCCCTCCAGTCTGCATGTGAGATGGCAGCCTGCAGCTGATGAGTATGCAATTGTCTGGTTTGCCAATACTCCAGGCATGTGAAGGCCATGCAGTGTACCATGCACACAACTTTCACTCATAGCCATATTGCTTTATGTGCATGTTGTGTTGGGGTTAACTGTATTGCATAAAGTGGTCACCACAGGGGCCTATCTGATGAGAATGTAATATCCCTGTAGCATACCTCATGACCTGTCAGTGCAAGATGTCTAGACAGAGACCAACAAAATGGGGGGACAAACGGCCTATGGTAGGGACATGTGTGAAACATTACTGTCACATAGTGAATATAAACAGTGTACACACCCCTGTTAAGATGCCAGGTGTTTGTGATATATATATACAAATTGAGACCACAATATGTCAGTCCACACCTTTTCCAAACTGTAATGTATCCTATGACATGAAAATTCATCTCTAAAACCAATTGAGGAAACAATATGTCAGTCCACACATTTTCCAAACGGTAATGTATCCTATGACATGAACAATTCATATGTAAAACCAATCAATCTGTTGGGGACTAAATATGGAGTATACAAACCTGACAATAAGCTGGATGCATATGAGTGCACACCCTTCAAATAATATGTTATTGCAGCAGCTTATGATTTACTGACAGCATACAGTCTGCTTGGGTACACACCTGCCATCACGTAAAGGCGCTCTGAGTAACACCAAATAACAGTCTGCTATCCAAGTGGGATAATCATGACATTTGCTCAGTTGCCTGCAACAGCAACAGCCATGGCTTGCAGGCAGCTTATAAAGCAGCAAAGGGATCTCATATTTGAAAGGTATCAGTCAAGAGTAGGGTACAATAACATTACCACAGCATTGCATACACCATGGAACACAGTGGAGACAGTTGTCAAAAGGTGGATTGAATATGGGATAACAGTACTGTTGAAAAGAACCTGACATCCCTCCAAAAATGATGACGAGACATGTCAAGACCTGGTCAGGGAGACTGCCAGGGGGCATACAACAACACTGAGGGAGTTGCAGGAATCTCTTGCTAGTACTGGTGTTGTGTACCACCTGTGGGAACACTCTCCAGTATTTGTCATACATCTGGCCTATGGGAGTAGGGTCAGAAGATGGAAGCAATCCCCACACCAAAAAAGAAAATCCAGGGGTGGGCATAAATTGCAATACAGCACATCACATCTCCCAAAGGCATGTGTGAAAATGTGTTATGGTGTAATGAGACTATGGATTGACCTCACAGCCACAATACCAATGGTGCACAAGCAACACCTTTCATAACCTGAAGACCAACATCCCCATGTTGAATCACACTGGTGGCAGTAGCCCATTGTGGGGATGCCATTACAAAGCCAGAACAGGCCCTGTAGTCACAGTGGTGGGAATTCTGAATGTTTCCAAATAACACCCACGTCTGCTCAAAATCCATCAGGCATCTGCAAGAATGCTGAGGATGGTGAGGTGTGTCAGCCTTCAACATGACAAAGACCCGATGCATACATTCAAAGCTACCTAAGAATGGCTCCACCTGAACACACTCATGGTTATGGATTGGTCCAGCCAGAGCCTAGACCTACACCAGATAGAAAAACACCAGTGTGACCTGATGAGGGCTGTGCACATGAACTGCCCTTGCAATCTGACAGAGTTGGGTGACCTTTGTATGGAAGAGTGGCCAAATAATGCTAAGTCAAGATGTGCAATGCTAATAGACACCTTCACAAGAAGAGTGAATGCTGTAAGTCACGTACAAGGTGATTCAACAAAGTATAATTTTTAAGTGCGTGCACACTTATGCAATCACCATATTGTACATATTGCAGTCATTATATTTTACACGTAGCACATGTGTTTGTTTATCGACTGGATTTCACAGGTCATATGTCACATGAATGGTGGGTAGCATACCTGAATGCATTATTGCGGTCTCATGTATATTACAAGAACATAGCATGTTAGCAGGTTTGTGTACACTTATCATATCCACTGTAAGCTTAGAAGGCTGGTGGTGTAACAGGAATTGTGTGACCATACATCACTGCTGGTTTGGAGGTCTGACACTAAATGTATGTCATTAATCAGTGATGTCACTCCTCATATCATCCCAGTTATGTATTAGAGAAACACAGGGGTTATGACAAATAGAGCAAACATATGAGCCAGACTTCTACACATCCTGCGAGGATCTGTACAGTTGTGAGGTATGTTCTTTAGTACTTGCCACTGTGCTATACAGGTGAAAAGCAATGATGTGTACATGGGTGCAGTCTGTGCTGGGGAATGGCTATCACATACTAACACTAATCACATATCCCAGAGCTCTATATTGTTAGTTACATGTAGTAAAACTGGCTGCAATGCACTATGTTGAGGGCCATGCGTCATGCATGTCACCATTTGGGTAATGTGTGGTCTGTGCAACAGATTTGTGCCACCTCACCACCTGTACATGTATGTGTGTGTGTGTGTGTGTGTGTGTGTGTGTGTGTGTGTGTGTGTGTGTGTGTGTGTGCACCAGCCAACGTCAAAGTGCAGGTATTATCCCTTTTGGAAACTGATGTCATTATCTCTGCAGACTCTGATGATGATGATGATGATAGGAATAGTGAGGTGCAGGTAGGGTTGTCAGGGGCTGAATCTGTGCCATTGGTTCATAGGTTCATATGTTCATACTAGGCTATCTGCCCTAGGGCATTTACAAGCCTAGCCAGAGTGTATTTGGCTTTCGCCACCCATTTTACAATGAATTTTGCTATGCCCTTTTTCGAGGTTAGTATACTGTGCATCTGTCTAACAGTGACACAGAAGTGATACCCGGAGTAAATCTACAATCTCCCATCCACTCATCAAGATTCCTCTTGAAGAGAGTCAGTGAGGGACTCTGCCTAACCTGGACTGGGATTTTATTCCAGAGTGAAGGGAGCCTCTGGGTTATGAATCTGTCCCTCCAGCATGTCCTATTTATTTCAGTGCTGAGGTTCAAGTCTTTGGTATCCCACTCTTGTTCACACCATCCCCGTACACAGTGACAGTGCCCACACATACCCCATCACCAGTGGCTACAGATGATGGGCAGTTGGCAGGTGGTGACATTGAAAAGGCTAGTGTGGTGACTATGGCAGGTGTGAATGTAGACACTGGCCATAGTCACAGTGCAGGTGAGGTCCCACACAGGCAGATGGACAGGGGTGCTTGCAGGAGGAATGCTGCTCATTGGGCCATTGTCACAAGTACCACAGAAGGAGTCACCAGATGCATGTTCTGAGCTGTCATGGATGCACAGGCACATAGTGAATGCCACAACACACAAATACTCAGAGTGGTGGATGCAACTCTCCCTGATTTATATGGTGACATACATGACCTTGTTGACGCCACACATCAAAATACTGAGGTCATAAATAGAAGGTGGGTTGAGACCTTGGCAATCTTTGACCATGGCATGTCTGTCCTAGAGCATGTGGTGGGAGATGGGCACCAGCCACATGGACGTAGGATAGAAGATTTAAGGACAGAATTTACCAACATTTATATGCTGTCAAAAATAAGAAGTGCGAAAATGCATTGGCCAAGCATATTTGTTCCTTTCCAGGGCATGCTTTCACCTTTATGGGCATAGACCATCTCCTACCACCTCTTAGGGGTGGCCCTACTGCTATAATGCTTGAAACTTGTGAGCTCCTTTGGCAACTTAGGCTTGACGCATTCAACCCACCTGGGTTAAATGAGAGTTGTAATATTGCCCCTTATCTCAAACTGAAATCGTATATGAGATAAATGTTTAGAGCTTTAGTTTGCATTGGTGGATACTTATCATGCAACTTCTGTTCCCGCCATTGAATGTTTTTTCCTGTCATAGAGTATATGATAGGACTGGTTACTGTGGGCCTATTTTTTTGTAAACATTACCCAATATGATGTTTTCTATACTGTATATACCATATATGGCGGTTGCTGTTTCTTAGTATGTTAATCTTCGTAGAATTGTGTATTTTATTTTACATTGTTTGGTGAGTAAATAAAAATAGAACAAAATTGACATCTTTTATTTGTAAGCTAGCTTTTTAATAGATGATTTTTACATTATGGGAGCTCTTACATTTTCTGTTTACGTATAGGCACTTTTTATATACCATTTTTGTTTTACATATTGTTTTTATACACACTGTATTTATGCAGAGCATAAAGAGCTTGTTGAAAAAATGTTGTATGGGCACATTTTAAACCGAGCTTGGTAAATTTGACTTGCATAAGGTTTTTACCTCTGCAGTATTTAATTGGAAACAAGGGGCTGTTCCCCCTTTTTTAATTGCTGTTCAACAGTAATTACTTTTAATTAGTTGTGTATTTAAGGAGCGTTCTTTTTTCTGTTTGTTACCTCTGAAGAAGCCACCTAGTGTGTGTGGCGAAAACGCTGTTCTACTGCCTAAATTAAATAAACTGCATTCAGGTCTCAACGCTTGTCTCTTCATTTTGGGATTCCTCATTTTTACCTCCCTGATTTATATGGTGACATATATGACCTTGTTGACGCCACACATCAAAATACTGAGGTCATAAATAGAAGGTGGGTTGAGACCTTGGCAATCTTCGACCATGGCATGTCTGTCCTAGAGCATGTGGTGGGAGATGGGCACCAGCCACATGGACGTAGGACATCACCAAGAACAGCTGAAAGTCTATGGGGCCATGCACCTTCACACTCCCTTAGTGGCAGTGACAACAGTCCTACTGAAGAGGGGTTGCTGTCCACATCACACTGGAGCAGGCCATGGCCATGTAGTCCTGTCCAGTCCTGTCTGGGGCACAGATCCAGCAGACAGCAGTCACCATCTGGAAGGATTACTGCATCTAGCCTTGGGCCTGGTGGTGCCATTGATACTCCTGGCAGGACCAGTTCCCATGTCTGTATCTGGAAGCAGTGACCTGGATACATTGCCATATACAGTCCACAGCTGTCCAATGTCCCCCTGTGTAGGGCAGCCACATGGTGTGACCGTGTGCATACATACACACACACACATCTGCATCACAGGCAGGTCATGTCCAGACACACACAGCACCTCTGCACAGCCCATCTATTTGATACCCCTTCAAACACACACACATGATGTCAACCATATGGCCCAGCCTAGGCCTCTGGCAAACCCACACCAGACCCTGTGCATATGATGATACCTGTGCCACATCCCTGCCATCCATACCATCGATGCAGGGATGTGCTAATATGGGTCTGATGCACAGGGTAAATATAGTACAGTGTAGCTATGTAATAGTATGTAAGGTGCTGTCTGCTTGCATTTGTTATGGGTACACATACAGGTGTATGTACCTTATTATCCAGGATGCATTATTGCTGTTAGTACCACTGACTGAATGTAGCCTGACATGCTGTATTCTGTTTGTGTTCCAGGTGTTTGTGTGTCTGCAGGCTGTGGCCCTGCAGACATTCCCAAAAGGGAGTATGACAGACTGGGAATACACTGACCATGTCATAGGCAAGGTACAGCTTTATATGTACATGTACCGGGTGTGTATGCATCCAAACAGTGGGTGATGGACACTGCTGTCAGACAGTGTAACCTTGCATACATACCCCTTGTCACAGACAGGTAGCCTTCAAACATGTCAGTTCAATGTTGTGTACTACCACAGGCTCATACATACAGAACAGGTTACTGCAGTACTGTCAGAAGGTCCCTCACAAGTGTAGCCATTAAATTAACTGCAACAGATTCACCTGTCAACACCTGTTGGCCCTGCCATTTCTTTACCATACACTCAACCCTGATGCAGTTGATGAGGGCATGCATGACACTGTGTATGACAGGTCTGTGGTATGTATTCCTGAGTCTACCAGGTAGAACAGGGAGATAAAATGGTATATTCTTTGCATACACACAGTAAGGACTGACACACGGGATGTGCACACAGTAACATAAATACAGTTGGCAATACATTAATAAACCTACATTTCCACCATTATGTACTGTACTAATACATACACATGACATGCCCCACATAAATTATGTGTATGGGACATAACACACTACCTCTTACAACACATACTGTTCTGAATGCCTCCATGGATGGTGGGATAACCCACCAGACGTAGGATGTGAAGTCATGTATTGCTCCTACAAGCCTGGACAGGTGATAGTGGAGCAGACATTGTATCAGCATGATGTTTCAGTCAGATATGATGCATAATGCTGACGTGTGTCACTACCCTCACTGTGGCCAATTTGGCAACAATATCACATACATGGGCATTGTTAAGGGACACATACCACATATAATTTGCCAAAAAAATAAAAAGGTCTAAGCTTGTTTCCTGTCTTTCCTGTAACTAGTCTAGTCCAGATACAGCTTTGATGTATCCAGGACTGTTTGTAAGCTTTTGAGTGGTGCCAAAAAGTCTGCTCTTCAATTGTTCCCTTAGATCTGCAAGTTGTCTCCTCTCCTGCACTTTTACTAGCTTATTAGTCTACCACTTTACCAGACTTCTTGTAGCAATTATTGTAGCACACAAAAGTGCTACTAGCACAAAATGTTCTACAAGGAAACGGCTCCAGTACTTATTATTAATGCCCTCCCCTCCCGGCATGTCTAAAGGTCAGTTCCTTCTGGTTTGTCCTATTAATCTGGTGAACGTGGGCATCCTGAGGCAATGTAGCAACTGCCTCATGTACATCAACGACCCACTCCTCTTAACTCCCAACACTCAGACTTGCGAGAGATGCACTTATATATCCAAACTGGAAGCCACACACACTCTCCAGCCAAGACCGAAATAGCTGGTCAAGAGGAGAAGGTCAACACTTGCACCCCACCACATGGAACACATACCCCTCCAAACACACACCAGCACTGCCTTCACATAAAAATGCAAACCACACACCCACCTTCGCGGAGGTTCTCATTAAAAATCTACACAAACAGCAGAGGCCTCCAAGGCAGAAACGCATTTGCCCACCACAACACAACACTAATCACAAGACACATAATTTTCCTAAACAATGTGCCACTCAACCAAAGCTGCTACGGCAAAACAGCATGCCCAATGCACTAGTCATAGGTGACTCGATAGTGAGGCACACTGATGTCCCACTTACTAGGTTGAATAAGGAGAAAGTAACAGTCAGCTGCCTGTCAGGTGCCAGGATCTGCCACATAATGCATGCGCTCAGGTCCCCAGGTACGAATATGACTCTGTCATTGTATATGTGGGTGTGAATGACTTGAGACGTACCTCCCTGGACTATATGAAAAGATACAAGGAGTAACTCTCGGATTATGCAGCCCAGGAGGGTATGACCCTAGCCCTGAACAGCATTCTACCATCACCAGAATGATACCACTTTACAAACAGACAATGATTGATTTCAACAACTGGCTAAGTTTCTGGTGTCATTCCAAGGAGATCCAGTGTCTGCCTGCCTGGGATGACATGAATGACAGACCTTGATGTTTTGTCAGAGATGTTCTGAATCTGTCAGCCCTGGGTTTCCGGATACTCACCAAGGCTCTTGCCACCCCATATAGTGCTTTTTTTAGACTGTGTTCCAAAGACCAAATTACCACCATAAAAGCTACAAACAAATGCAATCTGGGGGTCATGCTGCTCAATGTTAGAAGTGTAAATCTCAAAATGCATTCGCTCAAAGCACCCCTTAAAATGGAGAGCATCGACATTTCTGCTGTAACACAGACCTGGTTCAAAGCAGCAGAAAGCACCCCTGCACTACCAGGCTATAACTCATTACACACCAAGAACTGGGATCGAAGCCCCAAAAGCACACATTCAGGCTGGTAGCCCAACATAACACATCAGAGATACTTCAGGTGCAGCTAACATTGGGTAAGACAGCGATTCAGGTCAAAGCCTGCTATAGGTCCCCACCATCCCAAGCCTCAAACTCCATGTTCCTAAGCACCTTGGAGAATATTAGGGTCCAACCTAACACTCTCATACTTGGCAACTTCAACTACTCCTCCATTAACTGGGAAAACTACTCATGTAGCAATACATTTGCAATACATTTGCCCAACCTTTCCTGGAATTCATTAATTCCAATGCCCTGGACCAGCTTGTTCATACCCCAACTAGAGGTAACAGCATCCTTGACCTGGTCATTACTAACATGGGCGACCATTGCTCTACACCAATAGTCAACTCCTCCCTGGTTAGATCCAACCACAAACTATTCACCTTGGAAATCCACATCCCTCCCACCCCTCTGCAAAGTTAGCCACCGTGACAAACTTTTCCAAAGCTAACCTTGGCCTCCTAAGACCACAGGTGGCTAACTTCACAGCACCCATACAAATAGAGAATAGTTGCATGACCACCGAATCATGCATCAATGCACTGTATGAAAATGTGCACAAATGCATGGATCTTACCATACCTAATAGAACCAAGACACTCTCCTCCAAAAAAAGGAAACAAATCTGGTGGTCCCCTGCCATAAACAAACTCTACAACAGAAAAAAGAAACTGATGCAGAATAAGGTGAAGACCCAACACTGGATAATCTCCCTTATCAGCCTCAACAAAAGATTGAGAACCCTCATCAAATCCTCTAAAGCTTGCTATGAAAACAGAATTGCAGCAGATACTAAATACAACCACAAGGCCTTCTATAGTTATGTAAAGAATCTCCAAGGCAACACCCTGAGCTACTGCACAATGATACCTGCTATACTGAGCCAACAGATATTGCCAATATACTGGTGAACAGAGTCAGTGCCAACTTTACCCCTCTCCCCCCCCAAAGGACCAATCACAATACCAGTAGATTGCCAGGCAACCAGTATTACTGCTGCACAGGTTAAAACAGCACTGTCCAAAGCCAAGAATACAGCTTCTATGGGACCTGACAATATCCCTGGCTGTGTTCTACATGAACTACAGAGTGAACTGGCACCACACCTGTGTGACCTGTGCAATTACAGCCTCACCCCAGGCTTTGCCCCTACCAAATGGCACACTGCTACAGTCATCCCTTTCCACAAAGGAGGAGTGACTACAGACCCTGGGAACTATCACCCCATTAGCCTGACCAAGTCTGATATGCAAAGCTATGGAATCATCATCATACCTCTCAACCGTACTGAATCTTTTGGTTTTTACCAGTTTTGAGATCCAAATTAATGGGGTGCCACCCACTACCATGATTCCCGAGTGGCACCCCTTAATTTCTAAATTATACGGGCCATTTCCGGCGGGTTTTTTTTTAATTTTTTTTTGTTTTTTTTAGACTGACATCATTGCGCGGAGGACTGTGCGGTGATGTCAGTTTCATGAGCAGCCTGTCAGATGCAGGCAGGGCTGCTCTAGTGTGGACTGTCACTCATCACACATCGGACTCATCTCACATGCTGCAACTAAGAAGCGAATAAATATAAATAAAGAGAGAAGAGCGGGCTCATCTTGGACAGCCGAGAGCACGAGAGACTCAACTCAGACAGAAAAGAAGTGAATGAACTGAAGTAAGTGAACTAATGTAAAAACTTCATTAGTTAACAGAAGAACAGATTGGAAGCTTGAGAGTGCAGTGTGATCACTGAGCACCTGAGCAGAGTAGTTAGTAGTAAGGTACAGCACAGCAATATTCAGGTATGGTTTCCACAGTTACTACCAACAGGTAGTTTTGGACTTGTGTTTCAGTAATGCACTAATAGTACAATAGAATAACAACACACTTTTTACAGCCCCTGAAACTGTCCAAGTTTAGTATGTTACATGTAGAGGCATTACGACAGCGGTAACCGTACAAGCAGTAAAATAAGTAAAGTGCAGGTAGATTAGACTTACGTGGCAAGCATACTGGGACTGGGTTGCTGGGGAGTTTTTAACCTAGCATGTTACAAATAATTTTAAAATGATGCCATAGAGCTGTAGGAGCTAAATAACTTGGTCTCCAGTCTATTGGAAGGGGCCTGGAAACAGGAAGGGGAAGGGTGAACCTACTGACTGAAGTAGGTTTGCAGCACAGCTGATGCTAGAGAGAAGACAATGTGGGTTTTTTTTATTGAAAATAAGGGTTTTTTTGTTGTTGTTCATTCATCGTTCATTGCTTGCAAATTGCAATTGCATACTACAGCAACATACTTGCTACTTGGCTGATTGACAGGGTCAGGACGGTTAAACTTATTTTGGTTGTCTGTTCTTCATATTGCATTAGAAAGCTGATATCCCACATTTCCTTTGGAGTGGGTGGGGTTACATAATTATGTATACGAATGTTATGTTAATCAGCATACAGATTTGCACCTATTTTTCATGGGCCTTTGTCCAGATTTTTGATGTTTCCAGGTTGAGAGGTATGATCATCATGGACCTAATAAAGATGTAGGAAATCTCCAAACTCTGGATCCCACATAGTTTGGTTTTGCGAAGGGTAGATCATGCCTGCTCAACCTGGTCGACTTCTTTGAGTCAGTCACCAGAGCTGTGGATGAAGGCAAGGTGGTTCATACAACCTACCTTGATCTGGCCAAGGCATTTGATACCATTCCCCACACAGGAATCATAGAAAAACTCACTAAGCTAGGCATCAACCCCTATATCACTAGGTGGGTTGCAAACTGGCTCACAGATAGAACCCACAGTGTGAAAGTAGCTGACGCCAAGTCAGACTGCTGACCAGTGAAGAGTGGAGTCCTGGGTCCTCTCCTGTTTGGTATCTACTTCTCTGAAGTCCAGGCCAACACGAAGGGACTCTGCTTGACAAAGTTTGCAGATGATTGCAAGTTGAGAGCTATTATTAACTCCCCAAGTGATGTTGACATCATATAGAAAGGCCTCACTGAGACCAGCGACTGATGTCAGAACCATGACTTTAAGCTCAATGCCAAAGAATGTGTTGTCATCCCCTTTGGGAAAAACTCAGTCCCTATAAATGACCACATCAATGGTAGTCCACTGAACACAGAAGGCATTATAAGAGATCTGGGAACACAGCTTGACAACAACTTCTCTTTTGACAACCACATTGTCACTGTGGTCAGAACGTCCGTCTATGTTGCACATCTCATTACTAAGGGTTTTGCATCCAGGACAAAAGAGATCATTGTCTCCCTCTTCTCCTCCCTCATTAGGCCAATCATCAAGTACAATGCCCCATTTGGCATGTACCTCACTAGACACCTGCAACAACTGGAGAGGCTGCAATAGTACCTCACAAAGATGATCCTAGGCTTTAAACATTTGTCCTATATGGACAGACGCAAACAACTCCAACTATTCTTTGTCTCATATCACCTACTTAGAGGTGATGTCTGCTTGACTTACAAAGCCATGTCTGACCCAGCTCTGTTAGAAATACTACATCCAAAGAAATCCCATTCCCTCTGCACCACATGTTCCAGAGACCTCAACCTCATTACCAGAATCAACAGAACATGCTGGAGGGACAAGTTCATAACCCAGAGACTGCCCATGCAATGGAATATACTTCCCATACATGTCAAACAGAGCACCTCACTGGCCCTTTTCAAGAGAAATCTTGATGAATGGATGAGAAATAGAAAATTCACCCTGGAGATCACTCCAGTGGCTCTACTCAACAGAGTCACTGGGAACTAATGTTGGGTTGCACGTTGCCAGGGTAATCCTATGGGCTAGGCTTGTAAAGGCTCCAGGGCCATTAGCCTAGCGCACACCTATGAACCAATGAACCTAAACATCTGAATATTCCATAGACATCTGTACAGAGGACTGGTATGTACTGTACAATGGTTTAACATGTTGCATGTGAGGCAGATGTTGTTACCATGCTATATAAAATAATGCAATTGGGAGGAGGTAAACAGGCATGGATGGTACACCAATCAAAATGGTATCAGCCAAAAAATATATGATTTTTCACCCAAAGACACACACACAGTTGCCAGTCGTGAGATTAGAATCCCTACCTATCTAGGTATTTCTACTACAGTATTATGCAGGTTATCAGATGCGCCATGGAGCTTACATGATTTCTCTTAGTCTCAAGGTACTTCTAGGTTGAATGACATCAGCAGGTCTAGTAAAGTAGGGTGATGGGATGTGTACAAGGTAGTACACAAATAAAAATGGTATAACCTACACAGTGTATGATTCTCACACACACAAACAGCTGCCAGTATTGAGATTAGAACCTCTACCTACCTAGTTATTTTGACTATAGTACTATGCAGTTATCAAATGTGCCACAGAGTTAGCATAATTTATTCTAGTCCTAAGGTACTTCTAAGGTGAATGACATCAGCAGGCCTAGTAAAGTAGAGTGATGAGACATTTACAGAGTGGAACACAAATCAAAATGGTATATCCCACACACTATATAATTCTCACACACACACAGTTGCCAGTATTGAGATAAGAACCCCTACCTAACTAGTTATTTCTATTATAGTGTTACACGGTTATCAGACATGCCACAGAGCTTACATGATTTTTTCTAGTCCCAAGGTACTTCTAAGGTGAATGACATCAGCAGGACTAGTAAATTAGGGTGATGGAACATTTACAGGGTGGTACACAAATCAAAATGGTATAACCCACACAGTATATGATTGTCACTCACACACACACACACACACACACACACACACACACACACACACACACACACACACACACACACAGTTGCCAGTATTGAGATTAGAACCCCTACTTATTTAGTTATTTCTACTATAGTGCTACTCAGTTATCAAGCACGCCACGGAGCTTACATGATTTTTCTTAGCCCCAAGGTACTTCTAAGGTCAATGACATCAGCAGGCCTAGTAAAGTAGGGTGATGGGACATTTACAGGGTGGTACAGAAATCAAAATTGTATAACCTAGACAGCATATGAGTCTCACACACACAGAACCCTTGCCTCTCTAGTTATTGGTATTATAGTGTTACACAGTTATCGCATGAGATACAGAGCTTACTGAGCTGACAACTGGCCAAAGGTGCTGATAATTGCACAGCTGAGGTAAACTGTTACAGGTGCCAGAAAGTCTGCCTTCAGTTTTTCTGCTAGCTCTTTCTTTCCTGCACTTCAAATAGCCTAATAGCTTTGCACTTCAACAGGTTTATTTATCAAGTATTCTAGCACACTTGAGAGCCATCAGCAGTAGTTGTTCCTCACAGAATTATCTCCAGTACTTATTAGTTATGATCACCCATCCTGGCATAATTAAAGTGCAGTTCTCTGTGCTTTTGCCCATTAATGTGGTGCACTTGGGCATTCTGAGGCACTGTTGCAACTGCCTCATGTACACAGACAACACTCTCCTCTAAACTCCCAACACTCAAACTTGTGAGAGATACCCCATATATCACCAAACTGGAAGATATGCAATCTCCAGCAAAGACTGGACTAGCTGGTCAAGACGAGAAGGGTCAACACCTGCAACACACCACATGGAATACATACCCCTCCAGAACACACACTATCACAGCTCTAACATACAACAATAACCACACACCCACCTTCACAGTGGCACTCAATAAACATTTACCCAAAACGTGGAGAGCACCAAGACAGAAAGCCACTCAACCAACACAATACAGCACAAATGATAGGACACATATCTCACCTACACAGTGTGCCCCTCAACCTAAGCCCCAAAGGCTAACCACCTTGCCTGATACAGTAAACATAGGTGACTTAATTGTGAGGCACATGGATGTCCCACTCACTAGTTTGAACATGGAGGAGGTAACAGTCAGCTTTCTATCAAGTGCCAGAATCCAACACAGAACACACCTGGTTAGGTCACTCCACAACAACTACAAGTATCACTCTGTTATTGTCTATGTGTGTGGATGACCTGAGATGCACAGCCATGGACTATAGGAGAACAGACAGGGTGGAGCTCTCAGATTATGTGGGCCAGGCAGGTATGTCAGTAGCCCTGAGCAGTATTCTACTCTCACCCTGAATTATACTGCATTACAAACAACAAATGATTGACTTCAATAATTGGCTTATGTGTCTGGTGTCACTCTCATGGGATCCAGTATCTGTCTGCTCGGGATGGGAAGATTGACAAACTGCGATGGCTTGCCACAGATGGCCTGAATCTATCACCCCTGGGTTTCCAGGTACTGGCTAAGTGTCCTGCCACCCCTATAGTGGCTTTTTCAGCAGTGTTTCATATTAAATTACCACTGCAACAACTACACATATATGCAATCTGAGGGTCATGCTGCTTAACACTAGACATCTACATCATGAGATGAAGCCACTCACAGCACTCCTCAAAAAAGTGAACACTGGCATTTGTGCTGTAATGGAGACCTGTTTTACAGCAGCAGAAGCACCCCTGCACAAACAGCCTACAACTCATTCCACAACTGTCAGACCCAAAACATGGGATATGGCTCCAAAGGTGGTGGTGTCTCCATATTGATAACAGATATGCACACATCCAGAGTAGTATTCCAGTATAATGCATCTGAGATACATCAGGTACAACTGAGACTGGTAATAGTGCAAACTAGGTCATAGCCTGCTATAGGTCCATGTTCATATCCTTAGACTCTCAATCCACATTCCTCAACACCCTGGAATCTATCAAGGTCCAACCCAACACTCACATACTAGGAGAGTTCAACTACCCTGCCATCAAGTGGGATAAATACTCATGCACCAATACACTGGCCCAATGCTTCCTGGAATACATAAGTTCCAATGGCCTGGACCAGCTCATTCTGACAACCAGGAGATGAAGCAGCATCCTTGACCTGTGTTGATTACTAACATATGGGACCATTGCTTGACAACAGTAGTCAATCACTACCTGGTCAGATCCAACATACGAGTAATCACCATGGAAATCCACATATCACCCACACCCCCTGCAATGGTAACCACCTTGAACAGCTTCTCCAAAGCTGACTTTGGACTCATAAGAACAGAGGTGGCTAACTTCACAGCACCCATGCCAATGGAAGATACATGCATGACTGCCGAATCACATACAAATACACTGTATAAAAATGTACATCAATGCATGGAACTAGCCATACCGAACAGAACTATGACACTCACCTCCAAACACTGGAATCCAATCTGGTGGTCCCCTGCCATTAATAACTTGTACAACAGAAGGAAGAAACTGTTACAGAAAAAGGTGGAGTCTCAAGAGTGATAAAACACCCTTATTAGCCTCATCAACAACTTGAGATCCCACATGGAATCATCTAAAGCTGCCTATGATGGCAGAATTGCAGCAGACACAGACACCAATCACAAATCCTTTGGTAGTTATATCAAGAACCTCCACACCAATACCCAGATGTGCTCTGAAGTACTGCACAATGCTACCTCCTATATTGTGCCAACAGATATTGCCAACATTCTTGCCAACACATTCAGTGCCAGTTTTACCCCTCTCTACCCCCTAGGGGAACAGTCAGAATGGCAGAGGAATGCCAGGCACCCAGGAGTACTCCACCCAGGTTACATCTGCATTGTCCACAGGCAAGAATACAGCTTCCATTGGACCCCAAATAATCCCATGCTGTGTTCTACATGAACTACTGAAAAACCTGGCACCACATCTGTGTGCTCTGTTCAGTCACAGCCTCACCTCAGGATTTGTCCTTCCCAAATGGCGCATGGCTAAAGTCATCCCTGTCCATAAAGGTGTGACAACTACAGACCCTGGGAATTATCAGTCCATTAACCTTATGTGTCTGATATGTACAGCTATAGAGCACATCAGCAGGGACCTGATCAACAAACATATAGGTAATCTCCAAACTCTGGACAATACACAGCTTGGCTTTGTGAAAGGGAGATCATGCCTGCTCAACCTGTTTGGCTTCTTTGAGTCAGTCACCAGAGCTGTATATGACAGTAAGGCACTGCATACAGCCTACATCATTCTGGCCAAAGCTCTTGACACCATTCCTCAGTCAGGAATTAGGGATGAACACACCAAACTAGGCATCAACCCCTATATCACTGGGGGGTTTGCAAATCGGCTTATAGATAGAACACATAGTGTGAAAGTAGTGAGCTCCAAGTCAGACTGCCAGCCAGGCACTAATGGAGTCTCACAGGGATCAGTCCTGGGTACTCTCCTGTTCATCATCTACTTCTTAGGAGTCCAGGCTAACACAAAGGAAATCTGACTGACCAAGTTCACTGACAGCTGCAAGCTGGGAGCCATCATTAACTCTACAAGTGATGCAGACATCCTATAGAAAGGCCTCACTGAGACCACTGACTGGTGTGGAAACCATGCCCTAAAGCTTAACACCACAAAATGCATCATCAGCCCCTTTGGTAAAATCTCAGTTCCCACTAAGTACCACATTGATATAAGCCCACTGAGCAGTGTAGGCATTGTTACAAATCCCTTGACACAGGTGGACAGCAACCTCTCCTTTAACCACCACATTGCCACTGTGGTCAGGAAATCCTTCTATGTGGCACACCAGGAAGAAAGAGGTCATTGTCGTCTCTGTGTACTCTTCCCTCATTAGACCAACCATCAAGTATAATGAGCCATTTGGCAGGTACCTCAGTAGATACCTGTGACAGCTGGAGAGGCCACAGAAGTACCTCACAATGAGGATCCTAGTCATTAAACACATGTCCTACACAGACAGACTCAAAAGACTCCAGCTATTCTCTGTCTCATATCACTTACTTAGAGGTGATCTTTGCTTGACTTGCAAAGCTATGTCTGACCCAGCTCTTTTACAAATGCTGCATCTAAACACATCCCAATCTCTCTGCACCACACATGGCAGGGACCTCAACTTCATTACCACAATCAACACAACATGCTGGGGAGACAGGTTCTTCACCCAGAGACTGCAAATGCGCTGGAATAGACTTTCCATGCATGTCAAGCAAATCACCTAGATGACCCTGTTGCAGAGAGATCTTGATAAGTAGATGGGTAATAGAAAGTTCACCCCAGGGATCACTCCAGTGGCTTTACTTGATGGGGGCACTGGGAACTAATGTCAGGTGGCACAATGGCAGGCCACATCTATGGGCTAGGTTTTTAACAGCTCCAGGGCCATTAGTCTAGCACACACCTATGTACATATAAGGGGAGTGACATTGGCACGACTGTGGGTAACGTATCAAAATACTTCTTCCTACATACATACATATAGCCCACATGCACATTTACCAGATCTGCGAGTCTACCTGTCTAGTTCTTTGTAGTACAGTGTTACACAGTTATTGCATGCACTACAGAGCTTACCAGACTGACAACTGGCCAAAGGTGCTGATAAGGGGAATTACATCAGCAGGCTTGATAAAGTAGGCCAGTGGGTGTGAGACTTATCAAAATACTTCTTCTTACAAACATACACACACACTCATCTGAGATTAGAACCGCTGTCTAGCTAGTGATTTGTACTATAGTGTTACACAGTTATCACACATGCTATGGCGCTTACTGGGCTGAGAACTGGTCAACGGTAGCAATAAGGTGAATGACGTCAGCAGGACTGATAAACTGGGGCACTGGGAAATGTTGTGGGTGTGAATGGCTTAAAACTGTTTCACGTACAAAAAAAGCACACACTCTTACATACATAACTGTCACACACACAGTTGTCAATATTGACAATAGAACCCTTACCTATCTAGTTATTTGTACTATAGTGTTGCACAACTATGGTGTGTGCTACAGAGCTTATAGGGTTGATTGGTGTCCAATGGTACTTCTAAGGTGAATGACAGTAGCAGATCTTGTAAAATAGGGCAATGTGAAGTGTACTGAGTGGGAAGAGTCTCCTAATACTTGGACCTATGGAGACACACACACACACACACACACACACACACACACACACACACACACACACACACACACACACACACACTCAGGCAGGTGATGTGATATTATAAACTCAACCTCAGTACTGTTACACAATGGGACTCACCTTTTATGCTGGCACGTGCAACTGTTTACAACTGAGATGCCACTGTCCACAGCAGGACATCACTGTATGCCATTCAAGGTATCCATGTGTGTGACTCACTCTGCCTGTGTCCCCCTGGATCTCTCTCTGTATCACTGTCTGTCTCTCAGTTCCCCACATCTATGTGTGTGTATGCTTGACATATGTTATCTGTTGCCCATATATATATGTGTGTGTGTGTGTGTGTGTGTGTGTGTGTGTGTGTGTGTGTGTGTGTGTGTGTGTGTGTGTGTGTGTGTGTATCTGATGCAACAGATGTAGATATATCACATATGGTCCACCTACAGCTAGCTGAGGGTAATCCTGTCTGATGTGTGTGTGTGGGGACAGTTGAGGTGTGCATAGCTCTCTGTATGCACAGACATATATACACAATACAGTCATATATTCCACTGTGGATTCTCTAAGTGTAGGAGCATGCCCAGTGTGACCTTCTATACTTAGGGTGGGACTCTATTCCAGAGATAGGTGTACTCCAGTCCAGGGTTTTGTGTGCTGCAGCCATACCTCTCAGGAGTACACAGGAGTTTCCTCAGAATACTTGTTTTGTTTAGCAGACATTTTCTGACATATCTGTAGTCTGAAACTGCAATGTATTGTGTCATTACCTAGTGCCAGACATCCTCAGATCATCACAGTGCTTTACCAGAAGAATATTAGTACTATGATGCATAGACTAATATTATGAAGGCAGCTATGTAAATTCTTGCCCAACAGGGCCATTTGTGAGGTGTGGGTACAGGCAGTGTAGTAATGACACACAGCTGTGTAAACAGTCCAGCATCCTGGTGATATACTGGCTGGGGATCTCCTGCTTGTGTGGTATCTTTCTAACTTGAGATATCATATCCTTGTGTGTGCATACCTCTGGCCTGTACATTTTTAGCAGGTTGTCCAGGTGTTTTGCTAGAGGTTTCATCCTTTCTAAGTACCCATGTGTTTTTATGGCAAGTTAGTTACATATAATTGAATTGTGATGCTACAAAATAATACAGACATTACTGTTGCAGAATACACAACCTTCAGACCATTCCCGCTACTGCAAACCTCTCACCCTACCAACTTTCTTAGTATGTAAGGACGATATTTACAACACATGCCTATCATTGTGCCTTTGTTCCACTGATATTTCTGCCCTTGTCCAGACATCTTGCTGTCAGAGGTTGGGAGTTATGGGTGTGGGTACAGAGTGCATTCAACTGTGCAGACATGTCCATTATTTGTAAGAGCAAACATAAGAAAACAGGATTATTGAGAATGACCATTGGAAACAGTACCACAAAGCACATCCTGGCACCTCTATTACACATCCGTCAATATGTCACTGATATGTGTAGTATATTCCACATAGCACTGTGACTTCCAGTCATGTCAGTGGCAGAGCAGTGGTTGTCACTGACATGCATAACAGTTGACACTGGAGTTATTTGCACATGGCCTTGTCAAAGGCAGCACTGTACCTAGGGCAGTACAAGATGACTGCCAGGAGAATGTGCTGGCCAGATCCAGACAGTATTAACAACACATACACATAGCTCATTGACCACTGCATATTGTGGAAAAGCAACATGTTTTCATGTGTATTGATACAGCCCTGCCAGTGTGTGCTATGCTGCTATTTCCATGCAAATATATATGTTACTGCATTTGTGTGGGTAGATGGGGGGGGCACACCTGTCAACTGTACACATCTGCACAGACTGTTCTGATATTTGCTTTACATTTTGGTGCCATTTACCATACTATAGTGCCCTGTCTTGGGGACTGGTGGCATATCAGTAAAGAGCCCAGGTCAGATTGTACTGGCATAGATTTGAGTTTCAGACTTCTTATCATTCATAGCCTTACTGCAACTGCGGGTCCTGCTGCACTATCACTGTGTGAGTTTGTAGGGAGTTAATTCAACATTACAGCCATTTGTGTGCCTTTACCAGACATTTCTCTGTGGCTTTCTACACCTGACTTGCTCTGTGGGTGTGAGAGGTGGTTATGGGACTCCCACCCTGATATCCATGCCTGTGACCTCTGACCCCCTAATTAATTGTCCCCACACATATGCTGCAGTGGGATTTGCCACCTTGGGTACTACTGCATAGTGTGTGGAGGCCAGTTTTGACCAGACATTTCCTGGTGTCCCACATAGCTGTCAGTTGTGTGCTGCTATCCCAGTAGGTCATCCCATTCCCTTGCATGCATGCAGCATTACCATAGATATGTTAGTAGAACATGCTACTCCATTCATTTATTGTTAGGGAGACTGACTTACCTTGTGCTTGCAGCAGTTGTGAGGATGGTGCTTGAGGGCCACCTATGTCGGATGCACACAGTACACTGCCTATACATGGTAAGTTACAGGTAATGTGATGTGTGTGTCATCCATTTTACTGTGTATGCAAGTCAGAGAGAGTTGTCAGTCCTTGGGGTCCCTACAGTGTCAGTGTGTGTGTGTGTGCTATGTGTTGCCTCTTTGCCAAGGTGTGAGCCTACTGGGCATGTCTCCATCTGCCTATGGGAGCAGACTCAGGGGCCTCCTCCTTTGAGTCCCTCTGTGCCTGTGGGGACCTTGGCAATGGTGTTGGGCTGTATGGTCCTTCCTCATGCTACTCCTGCTGCAGCTGTTTCCACAGGATTATATTGTGTACCATGGCACATACTATGAACATCTGTGCACATGTGGCTGGAGAGTACTGCAAGGCTCCACCAGATATGTCAAGGTAGTGAACTGTGACTTGAGCATCTCAAACACACGCTCTATAATCTTCCTGGTTTGTGTGTGTGCCTCATTATGGCATTCTTGTGTGGGTGTGTGTGCATTTCTGATGGGTGTCATCATCCACGGCTCCAGTGCATAGCCAGCATCTCTCACTAGATGGTCATACAGGATGCCCCCACCGGCAAATGACTGGTACAGCTGTGACGAATGCCAGATGTGGGAGTCGTGATAGCTTCCAGGGCTGCAAGCATGCACATTCATGATAATGCCCTGGGCATTGCATATGACCTGGCAGTTGATGGAGGGGTATCCCTTGCAGTTTATGTAGATCCTACCCTGTTCACCAGGTGGTGCTTTGATGTGGATGTGCATGCAGTCTATGGTACCCAGTACCTCCGAGTATTTTGCTACATGGTGGAAGAGATGCATACTTCTGGTCCTCTCCTCACAGGTGTTGGGGAAGTAAATGTGCTCACCAGCATGTGGTAGCATGGCATTCAGGAACTGGTGGAGTACCCTGGATGCAGATGCCTGTGAGACCCCCCCCCCCATGATATCCCCAGTAGGTCTTTGGAAAAGACCTGTAGCTAGAATTGTTAGGGCTACACATACATTATTATCCACTGGTATGGGTTCCCCTCTGTTGGTTCTAGCTCTGAGTTGAGGCTGGCACAGCTCAGTGATTTGCTGAAGTATGTCTCTGTCCACCCTGTAGCATTCTACTATCTCTAGATCATGTAGTCCCTGGTAGGTTACGATGGATGTGAACAATCGTCTCCTCCTTTTTGGTCTGTGGTGGTTGTCAGCATTATCCTTCACTCCACCATCAGCCTCTTGCACATGCTGATGGATCAAAGCAATGGCAGCCCTAACATTTTTCAAGTTAAAATTCCCCTGCATGTATACACCAATGGTGAAGAGTTTGTGGGAAAAACTAGATTGTAAGGTGTTTCCATACTTTATACTGTTGTGCTGCTAATGCTGCCTGTATGATTGGCTGACTATGATACATTCCACCTGCCAGCTATATTACTCAGGGCCTTGCTTTGGCCACTGTGAGTGTTAGAGGCAGTAGTGGTAATTTGTGCATGATTGCCTTTATTCTGCTGTTGCCTTTTTTAATTAATTTTTACTTACATCTCCTCCTATTTTCAGCTATGCAGCCACCTGCCAGATGTATTATTGAGTGCTTTCAATGGCCCATTGTGGGTTGCAAACTTCCATATTGCTAATTTGTACTGCATTTCCCTTGTTCTGCTACTTCCTTTTGCTTTTCCTATATTCTTCCTGTTTCAGCCACTAGCTAGTGTAAACAGCAAGAAATGGCCCTCCGCTGGGCAGGAACATGCTTCTCAGCTCATGGACTGAGACTATACAGCCTCAGACATACCCCCCTCACTTAGCTGTGCTTAGCTAAGCAGAAATCCAGGCAACAGAGCTCCAATGTGCTTACAGCAAGCATGACACACCCCCTTTTCATGTTACTTGCTCCTCCTGTCTATATAATCATGTTACAGCACCTACACGGTATGGTGCAGTGTGACACTTAGAAGAAATTTGTGATTCAGTATAAGTCCCCTCATTAACATACCCCACTGCCTTAATCCCTAGTTATTGCACTACACATGAGCGTTCCCCCTTAGCAACCACTGTTCCCTGCCAATGATTACTTTCTGCATGCTACTGACTATAATGGCAGAATGCAGATTTCTGTAATACTTACATTTTCGCCCTTTCTTTTTATTTTCTGCCCCCTCCCATTCGCATACCACTTCCCACACATTCAATGGCCAAGATCGGCCAACAAAAATAAAAGTTTAATTTTTATTCATAGGGACCGATTTTCCACGCCAATAGCCATATATATGGCCATTGGCATGCATAACTGCTTTAATACATACTTTATTGAGAGCCGACATGCCTCCATTGTGTTTTTTGCAGAAATGTATTCGGTTAGTAACCGAATACATTTCTGCAACTAACACTGTTCCTGCACGGAGACCAGGCAGGTTGGTGAATCGCTAATTCACCTCATTTGTATGGTTTTCATCAGCAAATGAGGTGATTAGCATCCTGCATGGGTTTCTGTGCAGGAACAGTGTCACAACAGCACATACCTGGATCGCTAGGTGGTCATTTTCCATGCAGGAGTGGCTACACTGTTCCTGCACTGAACATTTTCATTCATGAATCCCAGGGATAGTATTTACCATTATACAACAGTATAAGAGTTTGGACAGAAAACAGAAGCTGTGGATTGTTAATTTAGATGTTTTGTTCCCTCTAGATTTTAATCAAAAAGTACAGTTGTGTAACTTGAACTTACCATAACAGTACATGTCCGAATGATTGCTGCAGTAGTAGAGTCACATCCTGCTAATACATAAAATCCAACCAACTTCCAAAGCTTTAGGGCACTTTCCTTGCACCCAAACTGCCAAACAGCTCAAGCTGAGTTGACTAAAAGACAAGTCTGGGAGTGAAGCCCTGCAGAGCTTTTCTGCCAGCAGAGAGAGGGAGGCTATGCTCTGAAAGGACAATGCTAGGAATAACAAAAAAATGTGTCCACACCTTGACATAAAAAATGCAGCAAAAAAGAAAGGAAATAGAGAGAGAGAGATACTAATGCAGCAGTGACCATTCAAACATCTTTATTTATTTATTATTTATTTATTTGTTGACCAGGATAGTCCAACTGGATGTATGTCCATTTTCAGCGGAGGCCTGGGAAGAAAAGCTCCACATTAAGACAATTTACAAGACAGAAATCTTGACCATATACAATACAGATAATGTCAGACAAGTAAAACATTTCAAATACAGGAACATTTATATAGTACTGTTACAGTAACATACCAACATATCCGACTAAATAAGTTAAAAATTTTGAGTAAAAGGATTAATAAGACATTTTTTTTTTAGGGTAACATTGTTTATAAAGTTTACCAGACCTTAGGAGGTGAGCTACTACAGTAGGAATTAATGGAGAATATCAGAGCATCTGAAATAGCATGTTAAAGATAGATAGTAAAAAATGGTCCTCCTGCTAGGGGAGAAAGTGTCAGTCAGGATTTGTGCATGGGTAAAGCCATTGGTCTTCATGGAAGATTCTTAATTGTTTCTTGAAAAGTGGGGTAGAAGAAAGGGCTGTTAGTTCAGTTGGAACAGTGTGCCAAGAGTTACCAATAGAGTTTGAGAACAAGCTATCTCCAGATATGTTATTGGACTTTAGGGTAGCTACTAGTACCTTATTAGCTGATCGAAGGGTTGTTAAATTTTATATGGACAGATAAGGGTAGAGAGTATGGGTGTATCTGTGGGATGGTGTAAGATCTTGTGTATAGTAGTAAGTTACTGGAAAAGAATCTGGCTTTGCAATTCCAGCCATCCTAGCAATTTAAGATGTTGGCAGTGGTGGGTTCGAAAAGGAGCACCAGTGGAAAATCTAGCTATGTTATTATAGGATGTTTCCAACTTATGAAGATTATTTTTGGATAAATTGGTATAGATTGGGGATGCATAGGGAAGGGTGGAGATTAAGTGAGTTCAGGCAATAGCAGTCCTAGCTAGAGGTGTGAGGTAGGGTTTAAGTCTGTAGAGGAAACCAAGTTTTTATTAACTGATTTAATGGTTAGGTTGATATGTGTGTCAAAGTTTAGATTATGATCAGTTGTTACACCTAAAAGTTTGGTGGTTGTGTCTAGAGTTATTACAGTACCATTATTAGATGTAATTGTGAAGTTGATAGTAGGAGACTTCTGAGTGGGAGAGAATAGTACCAATTTAGATTTTTTGGGGTTAAGGAGGAGACAGCGTTGATGGAACCAGTTTTCAACTAAGGTAAATAATGCTTGGGTACTTGAATGAAGTCCAGCAGGTGAGGAGGCTGAACATATTAATGTCGGGTCATCAGCATATTGCATGCAGGTGGTTTGTGGAAGGGAGATTTTCAGATCATTTATGAAAATAGTGAAGAGGAGGGGTCCCAGAATAGAGCCTTGTAGGACTCCAAGAGTTATAGGAAGACAAGTAGATAGTTTATTTTCCCAGAGGACTGCTTGTTGTCTATTTCCTATATCCAGCAGATCCAACAGTAGATTTCCAACATCTACTGTTATGGTAAGTACAACTTACACAACTCTACTATGCTCATCACATTGATCACTGCTGCAGTAGCCAAAGCCATATGGATAGATTACCATAGCTAACAACATTTGGAAGGTGAAGGAGAAGAGTCTAGGAGCCCCTGAAGAACGGTCCTAGCACAGCCTGATCTGGATCTAGAGAAAGAATCAAGCTTGCAGTGCTTTGTAAAGGTGTATAACGAAGACAAAGTGCCAGCTTCTAGAGTATTTCTAGAATCTAATCCTTTTCAAAAACATCATAGATGAAGCCAAGGCCCTGGTATAGTGTGCTTGACCCTGCCTGGAATAGATCTGTTATGGCGAGTATAAAAAAAGGCAATAGCCATAGACAACCATCTGAAAATAATCTGTTTTTAGACTGTTTGTCCCTTCTCACCTTCATAAGAAATGAACAATTGATCCAAAGATCTGAAACATTTAGTTCTATCAAGATAGTACCGGAATTGCTTGTGGAACTCCAAGGTATGGAGTACACTTTCTTGCTCATTTGTGGGTTCAGTTAAAAAATTGTGAGATGGATAGTATAACTTAAATTACACCTGGATACCACTTTAGGCATAAAAGAAGGATTAGTTCTCAAAGAAACGCTGTCCCTATGGAAAATGAGATAGGCTTGACTCACCATAAGAGCTTGCAACTCAAGACATCCTCCTTGGAGAGGTCAGAGAAATCAATAAAACTGTTTACCATATTAAGAACATCACATCAGCCTAATTAGCTGGTTCAAATGCAGTAAGTGTTAGCTTTTCTAACACAAAATTAATATTCCAAAGGAGGGACCACCTGTTTTCTTTGAGACCTTTTATGCAAAACACCTTTCAAGTTTATTTTGAAGTGAGACTGCATTGAAAGGAGACTCATGGACAGACATGCTGAAATGACACATAAATGAACCTTGATAGAGGAATAATTAGGAAAAACCATAGAACAGTAACTCATACAAACATTGTAAAACCAGAGAACAACTAGCTCTGAATGGGTGCTGGTTATGTTGTTGGCAGCAACTAGAAAACCTTTTCCATTTGTTAATATATATAATTTTCTAGTAGCAGGCTTTCTTGCTTCCGTTAGCATTTGTTGCTTATTCTCAGAAAACAGGTGCCTAAAAAGAATTAATACCCTATCATCAAGTCAATTCAAGATGATTGATGTCTGTGTATCAAACATCCCAGTTCTTGTGTGAGTAGATCAAGTCTGTAAGGATGCTTATAGCAATTGTCCCTACCATTTCCAAATGAAGGGGAGCCATGGTTGCTTGAGTCAGAAGAGAGTCACCACAATGATCTTTGGGGGATTCCTTCTGAATCTTCAAAAGTACCTTTGATATTAGTGGAAAGGGTAGAAAGCCATACAGGAACATCTTGTCCAAAGAAGAGAAAAAGCATCTGTCCTCCAGGCCTTCTTGCATGGAGTCCTGAAACAACATTTTGACAGTTGATTTTTAAGAGAGAGGGCAAAGAGGTCTACTTGAGGAACTCCTGACAGATGAATGAAATCTTGGAAGACCCCAATCTAGTTTCTATTCATGAGGGTCTACCTTGGCCCTCCTCATCTTGTCTGCAACACAATTTTTGCTCTGGCAGAATGTAGGATATCTGTAGATTGAGACTACACTATTAAGCTATATCCCAAGCTAACATGGCTAACCTGCAAAGGGAGTGTGATCTGGTTCCCCTTTCCTTTTTTATATACCACATGACTGTGATATTGTCTGTAACCACTTGAAACGATCACTGGGACCAAAGATGGTTCAGGGAGTTGAGTGCATTGATCAGGACAACCATCTCCTTGATATTTATGCGCTTGCATCTGTCCTTGGTGTCCCATCTAATCCTGCACTTTTAACCCTCCTGAAATTGCTCCACAAGCAGTGTCTGAAGCATCTGTGGTAACAGTCTGCTTTAGAGTAGGGAGAAAGAAGGCTAGCCCTCAATTTAGGGATATCTGTTGTCTCCACCTACAGACTTTGAAAAGCTAAAGGGTGTTGATGCTGTGACCAGAGAGATTTCAGATGCCACTCTATCGTTCTCATGTGAAGTCCTGTGAGAGGAATCATGAGAATTATAGATGCAGTGAGACCCAAAATCCTGAGGCATTCCCTCACAGTGACCAAAGTCTGAGTGGAAAACCTTAGAAATAGATCTAAATATTTATTTTTCTTGAGGAAGAAAAGTTCTTTGAACTGAGGTGTCTAGTTGACATCCCAGGAATATAATCCACTTTGAAGGAGTCAGGAAAGACTTTTCAATATTCTCCTGGAATCCCAGCTTGTGCAAGAGATCTTTCACCCAAGAGATTCCTGACACTTTGAAAAAGACTCTGCAAAGATAAGCAAGTCATCTTAACATGGAAATATGTGGATACCCTGTAGCTTGCAATGAGCTATAACTGGAGTTAGACACTTTGTGAACACTCTAGTTGCAGTGGCTATGCAAAAGGGTAAGGCAGAAAAATGATAATGTGATGCAGAAACAACAAACTCTAAGAAACATCAAAAGTCTGGATGAACTGGGATGTGATGATAAGCATCTTTTAAGTCTAATGTTTCCAGAAAACTTGAAAGAGGAAGAAGAGGTAACAGGTTGTAAAGTGACTTAATTTTGGATTTTGGTTCTATCACAAACAGGTTTAGGAAAGAGAGAAAGAAAGAAAGAAAGAAAGAAAGAAAGAAAGAAAGAAAGAAAGAAAGAGAAAAGAAAAAAAGAAAGGAAATGAAAAAGAAAAAAAAAAGAAAGAAAGATCCAGAACTGGTCTCTAAGCATTTTCTTTCTTTCTTTAGCACTAGGAACATCCTTAAACAAAACCCTTCCCCCACCTGGGAAGGAGAAAATGGTCTTATCACTCCTTGGGAGCCCATGTGATAAACAGATGACAATAAAATGAGTTTGATCTGGAGGATGAGAAATGACCCCACTGGAAAGGAGGAATTTCCACCCACTGCCATCTGTAATCTTGATGAATGATTTTAAGAACCCAGATGTCTGAAACAATCTGTTGACTAAGGGAAAATGGAGATTAAGAATTTGTCTCTATTGGTATGTATTTGTATGTCTGTTTGGGGCTTTTCCCCTCGGGTCTCCACTGAAAAAGGGCAATTCTTACCCAGCTGGACCAACTCGGTTAACAAATGCAAATAAATAAATAAATAAAAAGGTCCAGGGTGGAAGTGGCTCACAAGCTTTCTTGAACAATCATTCAGATACGTTGGATTGTCCTTTGTTTTGGGAGGTTTGAGGCCTCTTTTTGGAACCCCCTTAGCATTTCTTCTTAAATGTCTGTTATATGAATTCTATTGACTGTCTTTATTCTGTTTTTTGCAAAAAGTGGATGAGGAGCAAGAAAATCCCTTGAACAAATTGGAAAAGAAGGACTGAAAACTCTTAGAGATTCCCTGGATCAGCTTGCCCCTTTCATCACACTTTTCTTTTCTAAAATGTTTTTATTCATTTTGTAACACAATAACTTAGCAGTATAGTAACAAAAAAAAACAAAAAAACTACATACAATTTCTGTAACAATTAAAAAAAAACAATATACTTAGCAGAACACGTAATATTTCTCTAACAGACTATTTTGTCCAAGCAATTAAATGATGAGTTATGTTGTTAGTCCTTGCTTTTATAATAACAATCTCATTCTTACTATAGTATTTCACAAGATGAATAAACTCAACTTTAAAGACAGGAGAAGATTTTGATTTCCAAGTTTTAGTAAAAATTTCCTTGCTATAGAGAGGATAGACCATAGTAAAAATGTTTGTTTTTTAGGAATGACTTCAGGAATAGGAACATTGAAAAGGATAAGGGAGTCAGAAATTATACAATTGTCATTCCATAAATCTTTACAAAGATATTTAAAGTCTGTACCAGAACAAACACAAATACCAACCCTTTCTGGTAAAGAAGTCCCAGGGTAGGTACTAAACAGCAGTTAAGAGAGTTTGAGGTGTATGTAAATAATACAACTAATTATTTATGCTTTTCTATGAATGCATCAACACACAGTATGAATTTCCTTGATGTTACTGTTGAAGTGGATGGTAATGGCTCCATTTTTGTTAAATTGTATAAGAAACCATGCCATGTCAACCATCTTTTGTATAGGCATAGTATGCACCCCTCCCACATTTTTAGTAACGTGGGCAAGAATCAAGTCTTTAGAGCCTCCAGATTAAATGTACATGAAAAGGAGTTTCAAGAAGAGATAGAAACTACACAGCATTATTTAAGGATGAGAAGTTATAGTGACTGAGAAATAGTTACAAATGTAGAGAGGGTTAAAAGCCTGAGGAGGACCACAGCTAAACCTTATTTTTCAAAGCCTGCATCAGACAGAGTAATGTATAATAGGAACAATCAGTGTAAACTGAGGATAACACTACATTATTCTAGTAATGTTTCCATGTATATGAATGTTATTAGAAAACACTGGAAAGTTCTTATGACAGACAAAGATATTTCCAGAGTGATAGAGCCTACCCCCAGGTTTGTATTTAGGAACATGAAATCCTTAAAAAGGACATTATGTTACACAAGGAATAAGCATGAATACAGCAGTAATGTCGCTTTAGCATGTGGCACTTGTAGTGTATGCATTTACATTAACAGCAGTTCTACTTTCACATACCCTGACCAGGATAGAATATATAGGTTCAAAGTCTTTGCCACTTGTGGTATCTCCCACGTTGTTTACTTGGCCCACTGTTTATTGTGCTAAAAATTACGTAGGCAAGATGGATAGAATGCTAAGAGAAAGAATAAAGAAACATCTGCATCAAAGTAGCAAAGGAAATAAAACTAATGCCCTTGCAAAACATGTCACTGCCAGTGGTACTGAGCATACTTTTAAGTTTTTGGTTATAGGGAGGGTGCATGAGATTTTAAGAGGAGGTAACATCAGGAATAGTACTGAGCAGCTTGAGTCTAAGTGGATCATTAGACTAAGAGGTGATAGTGGGCACTGATTCAATGATATGGTCCCTATAAAACCTAAGCTGAAATTTAGGAACCTAAGACACTGAATGTTTTTTGCCTTTGTATTATTGTATTTTTATGTTTATATATATATATATATATATATATATATATATATATATATATATATATATATATATATATATATGGGTCTACCTGACATTGCAGACACTCCAGAATGCAGACAACCATATGGCCGACATCATATGATCGACATTCGGAATGCCGAGATTGCGGAACCGGCATCTCACTTTAGTGTGGAATGGAAAGATTTCCATTCCTGCACTGTAGTGCTAACTCGGAGTTGGTATATTAAAGTTACGGGGGGGGGGGTGCAGGGGGGCATAGCCCCCAGCTAGCAGTTGAAAGGAATTTTTTTTCCTTTTACACGTTCTACTTAGTGTGTCGAGATTTCGGATGCCGGTCATATGGTGTCGGCCATATGGTTGTCGGCATTCTGAAATTTCGGCATTGTGAAGTAGATCCATATATGTAATAAACACAGTAAAAAGCATTTTAAAACACCATGCCAGCTTCATATACAAAAAATAAATACAGTTTATTCACAGAAAAAATATAGTTTTGGTTAGTTTGCACTATTTTTAAACTGACAGAAAAAAACTAGTGCTCCATTTAAACATACATCACAAACTCAAGACAGTCCATTAAAACACAACTCTCCTAGCTCTATTCTCATTCTTTCTCATGAATGGGTCTAGGAATCGATCCTCGAATTCAATTCAACTGCATTTACAAGACTTCAGATCCAAATCTCGGGCCCCTATGTCTACCCATAATGCTCTGTTCCATCCCCAACACCTCAGATCAAGTTTGCTGCCTTACTGCCTAATGTGTTATAAAGACAGACCAAAACAAGAGATAGATGAGGCTCAAACCAGGAACATGAGGGTTCCTATGACATCTATAGATCCTTCTAGGAGTAACGTGTCCAGGGGATGGTTGGGAGGGAAGGTGTGGAAGAATGAAAATGGAAAACACAGATGCCAAGTTATGGTAAGTGCATAACATCTAAATCTAATGTTGTCCTTTTCATTCTTTCTCATGAATGGGTCAGAGTCCCCAGCTGTGTAACTCTTGGGAGGCCCTGTCGGACCAAAGGAAGCTCTGCTTCTGGAGACAATGTCCAATTTGTAATGTGTAACAAAGGTATGAGTCTTTGACCATGTGTCTGCAATGCAGATGTCATCAGTGGAGGCTACTGAATAAAAAGCAGATGAAGTAGCCATAGATCTAGTGGAATGCGCTCTACGATGACGAGGCAACTCCAATACTTTCTGAAAATAAATCAGTGAGATTCAATCAGTAATTCATTTTCCCAGAGTAATTTTGAATACTGTCTGATGCAAGCAGTTAGGGGAAAAGAATACAAACAGCCAAGCAGACTTCCTGTACTGTCTCGTTCTGTAAAGATAAAAATGTAATTGCCTGTGGACATTAAGAAAGTGTAGCATTTATTTGCCCTTATTAGTAAAATTCAGAAAGAAAACTAATAATTGTATGGACTAGTTAATGTTATTTTCCATGGCCACTTTAGGCAAAAAGGAAAGGTTGGTTCATAGACACCCTGTCTCTATGGAAAATAATGTAAGGAAGTCTAGCAGATAAAGCCTGGAGTTCATAAATTCTTTTTGCTGAAGTGATAGCTACCAAAAAGATTGTTTTCCAAGAAAGAAACTTCATGTTGCATTTGTCCACCAGTTCAAAGGGTTTCTGAGTTAATCCCTGAAGGGCCACCATCAAATTCCAAGGAGGAGATGGATCCTCTAGTAAAGGTCTATGGAGGAAAATTCCTTTATGAAAGCATTATATAATCTGGAAGATGTTAGAGAGAATTATTCATTTCCAGCATGGACATTGAATATGGCTGCTAATTGAAGTTTAATAGCAGGAAAACTAGCTCCTTCCTTAAAAAGGGTAGTGAGAAAAAGAAGAATGGTCAAAGTAGGTGCTGAAAAGGGCTCAGAATTCTGCTTGGAAGCCCATATAGAAAATCCTTTCCATTTGCTTCTGTAGGCTTTCTTGCTAGAGGCCTTCTGAGAGGCCAAGATAATGTCATGAACTGGGGAAGTGAGCCAGGACCATCTTATTATCACTGGAAGTGGAAAAACCATGCAGTCACTTTGAGGGTGCAGAGATTGGGATTTTGAATTCCTGATGGATGATCCTGAGTAGGCTGTAGTATCCATGGAGGATATTTCAAGTGAGACCAGAGAAAAGGGAACCATGCCTGTTGAGAACAGAAGGGAGCAATGAGGTTGACTGAGCTTTTCAGCCTACTTACTTTCTGTAGAAACTTCAGGATCAGCAGAAGAGGGGGGTAAGCATAGAGGAGACCCGGGGACCAATTGTGAATCAGAGCATCCCTCGGTGACTCCCCTGGAGGGGGGATCAGATTGAAGAACTTGCTGCACTTGTTGTTGCAGACAGATGCAAATAGGTCACAGCAAGGCTGGCCCCAGTGGCTCAAGATCATATTAGCTACTGTTAGACTGAGGGACCACTCATGGGGAATCAGGATAGACCTGCTGAGTCTGTCTGCCAGTGCAGTGGTTTGTGCATTACAATTAGAAAGCGGTCTGAAGAGATCTCCCATTCCCAGACCCTCATGACCTCTCTGCACAATGGGTAAGAGCGAGTTCCTCCTTGTTTGTTGATGTACCAGACTACTGACACATTTTCCATATGGATTGCAATTGTCCCTAGAGGGAGAATGTCCTGAAAGGCTCTCAGAATTAGTAGGACTGTTCTCATCTCTAAGACATTGATATGCGACTTGGTCTCCAATGAGAACCACATGCTTTGGAACATCTTTTCCATGAAATATCCCCCCCACCCCATTTGGGAAGTGTTCGTGGGTGAGATTTATGGGAAATGATACAGACTGGTAAAGAATGGACCACTAAACCACCAGTGTCCATTGAAGGATTCACATAAAGAATCTTGCTAACAGAACTAGAAGAATGACAGCTGACATTGACCCAGAAGCTTGTAACAATAATTCCCGCACCTGATGTTTCAATTATGTGATGCGATGAAGAGGTAATGATACTGCTTGAGTCATAGTATCTAACTGAGTTCCTATAAATTCCAATGTCTGGACAGGAGTCAACTTTGATTTGACAAAGTTTATTGTAATGCCTAGGGAGTCAGAGATCTGAAGCAAGTAATCCCTGGCTTGTAGAAGTTGATGCCTGGTTGGGGCATTGAGGAGCCAATCACTGACAGAGGGAAACACCTGGAATCCTCTGAGTCTCAAGTGAGCTGCCATGACTGCCTTGCAGTTGGTGAACACCTGGGGGGTTGTGGTGAGTCCAAAGGACAGTGCTCTGAATTGGTAGTGACTGGCTCCAAGCTGAAAGCATAGATGTCTCCTGGAGTGCCTGTCTAATTTGATGTGAAAGTACACATCCTAGAGCTCTAAACTGCATATACAATCATCCTTGCACAGAAGATGAGGATGGACTGAGCTGTAACCATTTGGAACTTTGACTTTGTTATATACTGGTTCTAAATGCTTAGATCCCGAATTGGTCTCAGGTCCTGTGTTTTCTTTGGCACCAAAAAGAAATGGGAGTAAGTTCCAAAATCCCTTTGTTTGGGTGGGACCTCCTGGATTACTTTTTTTTGTAGCAGCTTTTGAATTTCTTGAACTGCATATTGCCTCTAACTGGGTAGAACATCGGTGAGTTTCTTCCTTTGGACAGGAGATGGAAGGGAAACAGGTATGTAGTAACCTCTGGATATTATACTTAGCAGCTATACATTCTTTTTGATATATGTCCAGGCATCCAGGGGCAAGGAAAAATGACCCCAGACTGCCTTTAGAGGGGGACAGCCTGCCAGCACTTCAAGGATGCTGATAGGGTCTATAAGAGGAGTTTCTGAAGCCCTGGTTTTGTTGACCCCTTCTGCCTCTGGGGCAATGTCTGCCATTGAAACCTCCTCCTTTGCCTCTGGAGGAAGTATCTCTGCACAAGTCCTGAAATGGTCCCTGAGATTTCTGGAACTGCAATTTTTTACCACCTCTCTTGTTTCTAGAGAATGAGCATTGAGGGGTAGAAAACTGAATTCCAATGGCAGACAAGGTCTTTCTCATCTCCTCACTGTGGGTGAGCGTGCCTTTCACTGATGGCCTGAATAAGGAGGGGACATCAAAGGGGGCTGTGAAAAACTGAAAGGCTGCCAGCCCAACTAGATAGAATTTTGTAGATAATTCTATGTCATTGTAAATATTAATAAAATCCACAGGCTGTTTCATAAATGTAAAGAAAACTGTGTTAAATGTTGAACTTCAAAAATGTAACACAGTGCACTCTGTTGGAAGAAAGCTGATAAAGTAAAGCATTTTATGACTGTTTGATCTCAAAGCTCGGAGACAGAATGTCTGGACTAAGGAATTCCTTCTATTGTTTTGAGACTAGAGTTAATTGCTAGATTTTACATGCATAATGTCGTTTATTGCTGTGGTTTCCTGGCCAGGTGCAAGATCAAATAAATGTTAAAACTCTAAGTTTCTGTTAGCCTGGGAACCAGAGAAGAATGATGTAATCTAAAATGAGTCAGCAGTGATGTATTACCAATTTAACAGATCTCAGAGAGAAAGAGAGCATTTTGGATTTTGTCTGAAGAACATCCACTCACCAGCACTTGCTTTGCTCTGTAAGTAAGTAGGATCTTAGACTTTAGTGTCTCTCTTAGAAACAGATAGAAAATAGTAAGTTTAGTCTAGCTGTTTTCTATATTATGTCAGACTATTCTACAGTATTATTTTAAGCATTTTCCTGTGATTTCTGAACTCTTGACTAACACTATGTTGAATTGAGGAGATTTGTCTTGTGTTTTTATTATTTATTATTGAATATTTTTAAATCTTTCAACTGTGGCTGTTTCGTGTAGAGATAATTTAAGCTCTAGAGTACATTGCATGTATATAGTGATACTGTACAAAGCCACTCCAATAAGCCTTGAAGGTTCTGGTCACACTTACTAATTGGATAATAATATTGCACGGTAAAATTGGACACCCTTTGGGAAGGGCCTTATTGGTAGCTAATAAATAGGGGTTCTGGTGGAAGTGGTTTACTACCTTATAGCCTGGACAGAAGGGGCACAGCTAGTGAACCTGTGCCAGCCTTCCCCAGGAGTGTCTGTGTGGTTGTATATAAATCATATCTCAAAGTGTCAGCAAAGAAAACAAATTGGTTTTGCCATTTTGGGAGAGATGTTTTGTGCTAGGGGGCCAAAACAGATGGAAAAAGCATCTATTTCTTTATAGACGTTTTGTGGACGATGTTTTTATTTTATGGGAAGGGGAAAAGAGAGAACTAGTACTTTTCATAGCATATTTGGAACATACCACAACTTTTTTCAAATTTTCTCTCACATGCTCAGATGAAGCTATAGATTTTCTGGATGTCAGAATTAAAAAAGAAAGATCTGGCTTTGTTACTTCCTTGTTTCGAAAAGAATGCTGGAAAAATAATTTACTTACTTATGATAGTATGCACCCCAGACATACATATAAGAATATACTAAGGGGTCAGGTAAGTAGACCCTCAAGGCTTTGTACTAAAGATAGTGATTTTGAGGAAGAATTGATGAATATGGAACATATTTTTAAAAATAGAGGTTATAATGAGAGGTTAATAGTAAGTGAATTAAGTCAGGGTAATATACATAGAAAATCTGTATCTTCATTAAAGACAATTTCATCAGAAGAGCAACATGGCCATAAATTTGCATTTAATAGAATGACATTCACGTATAGTAGTAATATACATGGTGTATGTGACATTATTAAGAAAAATTGGCATATACTTTTATCTGATGATAAAATAAAAGAAATAGTAGGGATAGAACCCCAATTTGGATTTAGAAGAAATAAAAATCTGAAAGACATTTTAACACAAGAAAAGAGTAACCACAAGAAAAGTTCCATTTGTCAAGTAGGTACAAAACCATGTGGGCTATGCAAGGCATGTCATTGTATTAATAAAAAGATTGTTTTTAAGCATCCAGTAACAGGGAAATTATTTCATTTTAAAGCAAAAGCCAATTGTAGAACAAAGAATATAATTTATTTAGCTGAGTGTCAGCAATGCAAAGCATTTTACATGGGAAAAACAAATAATATGTTTAAAGTTAGAATTTTGCAACATCTTTCATGCATAAGAACCAGAAATATGCACAATGCACTTTATAAACATATAGAAGTAAATAATGACCATCAGTTTAGATTTAGAGCTATTGCAAATGTATTTCCTAGTATAAGAAAGGGTAGCTTAGTATATGCCACTGAGAGAGAAGAAGCAAAGTGGATAGTTGAGCTTTTAGCCCATAGGGCACCAGGACTAAATGAATTTGTTCGTATGAAACCCGCCCTCAAAGATAGGAGGGTGCAGTATAAATTTTGATTGGTTGGAAACTGTTTTGAATTAGGTATTTAAATGTGACTAAGATTGTTTTTATTTCATCTGAAGAAGGGCAGAGCCCGAAAGCGCTTATCTGTGTTAAAAACTGCTTATTGAATTTTGCCTTGTCATATTAAATTAGTGTTTTATCGAAGGATTGTGGTGGTCTACATTGGTTTGTTCGCTAAATATCTCAAAGTGTGTGTGTGTGTCAGCTACTTGGGCAGGGACACAAAGCACTGGTTGGACAGAGGGAGTGCTGGGAGGACTTGGCTTGGAACCCTGGCTAAGGACCCACTCTATAGCTGTGCCAGTGGGGAGTCTTATTGGGAATCTGGAGAGAAAGGGAAAAACCAGCCTCAGACTGACTGCAATCTCTGTGTGCTCATAAGGGAAATTGTACTTTACTGTGTATGTGTATTTGTTACCCTTCCCAATATGGATGCCCCTCGTTGGTGCTAGTGTTGAGGATTGAGGCTCCTTGATTACTGTGTCAGTGCATGGGCATCACAGGGTATTAACAAAAGATGTCTTGAAGGATTCTGCAGAGTTGTATAGCATCATACAGGCATATCTCCTAACGGCTATGCCTAAACCGGCTGCTCGTGAGGCACCCTGCACTGTACAGGAGATCAGCCTCATCAATGAATTGGCAATAGATGAAAGAAGAGCCAAATGAGGAGAAATCTTCTTGAGATCCTCCACCAACATGGTCTCAGTGAGAGAGTTTGACAGCTCCTTGATCAAATCTGTTTGTAAGCGAGTAAAATGTGCCAGGTAATTTAACAACCTCAGTGCACAAGTGGCTGGGGCATAAACGCGGTTTCCAAATCTGTCCATCACTCTGCACTCCTTGTTTGGTGGATGGACAGAGGAGCTTTGCTCCACTAGCTCCTTTTTACTGGCAGCTGCCGCAACCAAGGCATCACCTGGGATTCCCTTGCTCCAGTGAGGTCTATCTGAAGGGGTGACTAAAAACTTATCTGGGCACTTGGGGATTGTCTCAACAGTGTCCAGTTCCTTCCAAGCCCAGTGGAAAACCAGCTCAATAAGTTCATCCACTGGGGGTGGGGGTCACCCAAGATGTAGATGAGCCAGTCCCAAAAGCCTCCAAGAGCACAGATTCCTCAGGAGAAGGAGTTTGGGTGGACCAGACACCTTTCTGTTTGAGGATTTCCAGGATGTCCCTAAAGGAAACATTGTCAGGTGATGATCAGGGGGATCCCTACCCCTCATCAAAATCAGTGTCCTCCATGAAAGACTCCATAAGGGAGTCTATGTGCCTCATCTTGCATGTTTTCTTCTAAGGTATCTCATCTGCAGGGTGCTCCAGAGAGGTGTCGGAAGAAAGGGGGAATCCCTCTGGAGAGCAAGTGTGGAGACTTTCCTGAGTTGGTTGACCTTGATGAGCAAACATGATGGGCTCAAAGCTAGGACCCAATGAGGGGTGAGGGATAGGATCTGAGACTAGTTAGGATGGCTCTCTATGCAAAGATAAATCCCTTTCTACTATCTGGAAGGCTGATGGACCCAGGGAAACCTCTTTCCCCCTCCTCAGAGCCAAAGCAGATGAAGAAAGGAGGTTGGGGCAATCCCCAGATCCAAGTCATCTGGAGAGAATTGGACCTGAGCCATCCAGTGCCAAGGCTCCAAGGGGAAGGGAAGGTTCTGACAAAGTGGGAGTTGAACCCAATCCCTTGGACCCGGCACTGATCTCTGGCATCCAAGACCCGCCCTGGTCCAAAGCTAACAGAGCTGGGCTGGATAAGGGTACAGTCAGAGTTGAGTAAGAGAGCTTCCTTGGATCTGACACTGAACCTCTCGGGGATCTTGTATCCTAGGACTCCAAAGCTGCAGGTTGGATCTTTGAAGGAGACATTATTGGTTGGGCAGGTGTGCTCACAGATCCAGTAGGGGACAGAGCTGGCAGGATCTCCATTTGAATCTGAGCCCTAAGGAATGTCCGTATCATCCTGTCCATGTCTGCTTCTGTCAAACTCCTAGAAGACCTAGATGAATTTGTGGATTCCTAAAGTGGAAGAGAAAGGTTTTTACAAGCAACACTATGTTTAACTGGAAGGTAAAACAGTAGATTTTAACTGAAAAGTTAAGAGATAGAAGGAAAACTATTTTTTGGAACAGAATAGAAATATATAAATGTATAAAGAAACTTTGAAAATAGAGAGCCAATGAAGTACCACAAGTGGTACAACAGAAGGGACAGACAAAAGTAATTAGAAAAAAGCCCTCTAACACCTACAAACAGCTGTGGGAGGATAATTAAGTTTGAAAGTAATTATATGAAGAAATTAGAAGAAAATAGCACTAGAATTAACTGAATAAAAATGCAAAAAAAGATACTCTCACTCTTGAGACTGAATCTTTCCATCTTGCAGCTATGGTGGCAAATGAGATTTGGTTAGTTGGGGATGGAATAGAGCATTATGGGTAGAGGGAGGAGCTTTAGATTTGGATCTTAAGTCTTGTAAATGTGGCCGAGTCAGATCCCAGGATCAGATCATAGACTTATTCGTGAGAAAGAATGAAAAGGACAACATCAGATCAATGCTTTCATACAGTGAAGTCCCCTGTACCCCCAAACCCTTGAATATTTATATTTGCTGAATCTGAGATAATACAACAGTGGGTACTATTCGCTGCTCCATCACCTTCCTGTATTCCTGTTGTAGTAGTCAATGTACTGGGTGGTTGATCAAAACACTTCAGTTCATTTTTGTGTGTGTGTGTGTGTGTCACACACAGACACACGCACATGCACACACACACACACACACACACACACACACACACACACACACACACACACACACACACACACACACACACACACACAGCTACAGTGAATATAAAAAGTGTACACAACCCTGCTAAAATACCAGGTTTTTGTGATATAAAAAAACGAGACCAAAATAAATCATTTCAAAACTTTTCCCACCTTTAATGTGACCTATAACCTGTACAATTCAATTGAAAAACAAACAAATCTGTTAGGGGAAAAATTTGAAAAAAATAAAAAATGTACAATAAGCTGGTTGCATAATTGTGCACACCCTTAAACTAATACTTTCTTGAAGCACCCTTTGATTTAATTACAGCATTCACTCTTCTGAAAGCTGTCTATGTCATTCTGATTAAATTGCTTACCAGTTATTACTTCCAGGGCTGTTTAGAATCAGCCAACATAAAAATAATGTTTTAAGAGATATAAACTGATTTAGAAAAAAATGTAGGTTGTTGCTGCACTGATTTGCTGACTAGTTGATATACATTTTTGACTCATTTAAGTTGAATGTGATGAATCAGTATCACGCAAGAAAAAAAAAAATAACAAGGACTTGTGTTATTCCAGTACACTGATAACAATTTGCATTCAGCCAGCAGAGTCCTTGCTATAATCCCATCTGAATTAAGCTTCTGGCATGTTGTTCTGTCTTGGCTCTGTTCCTCAGTGGGTTACTGTGAATAAGGAAGTCTTCAACTTTCACTATCAATGGCAATAAAAGTGGAATGCTTCTCCTTGATTACACAGAAATCTGCACTCACACTTTGCTGCCTTTACAGAACTAGAGTAAGGCGCAGTGTGTTCAAACCTGAGGAAGTAAAGCTTTCAGTGGTTCCCAGAACATTTGGAACCTTTTTTGATAACCCATCTGTGTCTGACTGTTAAGGAAGTGGGTAGTTTCATTTAAGATAAAAAGGACAGTCCTGTATAAGTATTTCATGCTATTAGTAATAAAATAATTTGTTGTATTTTATGGATTTAGTGACATGACTAAAACAGTACATGTGTAAGTTATTGTATATTAATTCAGCACACACTCTGCTACATATACTGTATAAGAGCCACGTCTGTACAATGCATTTCCTGAAAAGATACTGATAATGGTGTTATGGGAAGAATAAAACTGAAGCAGCATTTAAAAAAATCAGAACTGTGAATATGAGAAACTGGTCAGTGCAATATACATATATATTTTACACGATGCTCTAAGTAACTCGTCAAATCAGCATAATATATCAACCATTTATGAAAAGCTCCAAAAAACATTATTAGGTATCACATAAGATATTCAGTGCAGCAGGCTTTGTTTCTTAAATGTAGCTTGTCATAGAGCAGTTTCCCTCAACATTAGCTACATATCAGCACACTGCCAACACAGCAGGCAGTGTATTTTTTGCAGAAATGTACTTGTATTAATTTCCAGAAGGGTTAGATGCAAGGAAGTATATTCACATGAAGTAAGTTTATAACAAGAGTTGCTCTGCATCAGTGTTTGCAGTAGAAGCACTGTTTACATACACAAACTATACTATAACCCTGATGATGTCTTAGTGCTTTATTCTAGAAAGATGTACCACAGTGTTCCACACTTCATGCACAGAGTCCTATTGCATACATCCAACACTGTATAATTAACAGATTAAAAATGCTACAGCCACCAAACACTGTTAGAAATTGGATTACCCATCAATTCACTGTAATCCTCTTAGTCCAACCTACACTTCTTACCCACCACGGAGCTTCTCAAATAACTGCCCACCTGTACATCAACCTGAAAAGGTCACCAAAGCAATGAATGAAGGCAAAATGGTACACTCTTCGTACTTCAACTTGGCCAAAGCTTTTCATGCAGTTTCACACTCAAGCATAGTAGAAAAGCTAACTAAACTGTGAGTAAACCCCTGTGTCACCCATTGCATTGCCATCTGGCTCACAGATAGGATGCAGGAAATTAAAAGAGGGGAAGTTACCTCCAAAAAGAGATCAGTCATCAGTGGAGTCCCCCAGGGTTCTGTGCTGGGACCTCTCCTGTTTGACATCTACTTTTCTAAAGTAAAAGCCAATACCAAGGGGCTCTGACTGATTAAGTTTGCAGATGACTACAAGCTAGGAGCAATCATTGAATCCCCAGATGACTTAGCTATCCTGTAGGAATGCTTGCTCCAAATAGATAACTGGTGTTAAAATCATGGACTGAAACTAAATGCCAAAAATACATTATTGTATCTTTTGGGAAATCATCTACCACAGGGAGCTATCACATTGACAATACACCCCTAAGAGGTGTCCCAGTTGTTCAGCAATTTGGGAATGTATGTAGACAGTGAGCTAACTTTGACCAACATATCTCCATTGTTGTAGCTAGATAGGATGTGCATATAAGTACTGAGTATGTGCAACAACAGTGCCATTTTTTTACAGTCAGCCAGAGTGAATGCAGTCACGAATGGAGATGCACATGCAAGTGTGTTTGAAGTAATGAGTGAATCAGTTAGCTTAAATACATGTTCTAATTACAGTTCCTGACATGTTTATGTAGAATAAATATCTTGAACTCATAAACCAGTTCATTGTCTCTTTGGAATGCAAGAGACAAGCGATATGATGCCAGAATGGGAACCGAAATTGAAGCAACACACAAGCCATGAAGCACACAATTAAAAGAGGAGGAATATGCTGGTACTTAAACTCGTTTAAATGATTTCTCAGTCATTGAATGTATGGCGAAGCATTCAAAATGTTAAAAATAATTTACCAACATAAGCGAAATGTCCAGAATTGTGGCATACTGATAAAAGTATTCAAAATAAATACAAAAGTTTTTCTAATAATTTCTGGAGTATTAAAATGTATGAAAGGGCTAAAACAACTGCATCTCATTGCAATGTACTATTTTTTTCATATTAATTAAAGCTATTTGAAGTGTCTGAAGTTTCTGGAATGTTTGCAGTGAACGCAGTGTCAAAGTGAAGTCTTTTCAATGAGACTGTTTTGTATTCGAACATAATCACAAGTAGCTGGTCTATGCTTATTTTTAAATGTATTTTGTTGTTATGGCAGACGGATTTTGCAGACCTGAACCACTGGTGTTTGATAACAACATTGCTGAGAATTGGAGAGTGTTTGAAAAAGAATAAGATATTTTCATACAGGCTGTTTTTTCTGATAAAGACGCATGTACAAAAGCCTTCATACTTCTTAATTTAGCAGGCTCAAAAGTCATTGAGAGGGAACGCTCATTTGTGTATACACCTGCCATGTATGCAGGGGAGGGGAAAACAGTCATGTTGTAATACAGGCTGAAACACGGAAAGACCCTGAGTGCTTAAAACACTAATCTAGAGAAATGTGTAACCCTCAAACAAATATTCCAATGGAAAGGCTCATATTTCACACAAGAATCAAAAGCCTGGTGAAACTATAGCAGCATATATTACTGACTTGAGAAATTAAGCTAAAATGTGCAGATTTGGCGATTTGCGAGATGAGCTGATAAAGGACAGACTTGTGCGTGGTGTTAATAATGATGCAGTAAGAAAGATTTTGCTTTGAAACAGTGATTTAATGTTTTGCAAAGCCATAGAGATTTGTCAAATGTATGAGCTTACAGAAAAGCACACAAATATGCTTATGAATGAGAAAAATGTACTTGCAGTATCTAATAGTGCAAATGTTGATAGGGTACAACATAAATCTAAGATGAAAAAGGGGTATAAGGCAAAGGGTGCGGCCACAACATCAAACCTTAACCATAAATTGAAGAGATTGTTTGTTACCCTTGACCTCAGTGTTAACTGTCGTAATTGTGGTGAAAACCATGAACTTAAACGAGAAAAGTGTTTAGCTTTTGGGCAGTAATGTCACAAATGTAAAAAGTGGAATCATTTAAAAAGGCTTTGCATGCCTACTTTGCAACTTCTTAGAGCAAGAAATCTGGACAAAGCCATTAATAAAAGTGGGAAAAAGATGCAAAAATAGGGACAATTTTTAAATACTGCTCTTACAAACTTAAAAAGTTGATAGAATAACAGGTTTTGCATTAGCATGAATTTTCTGAAGGGTATGGAGTCTGAAACTCAAATTCCTGTCATTATTTTCTAACTTCAGTCTTTATTTGCCACTAGTTTGTCAAAAAACACATTTTTATGAAAAACAGATAAAAAATATGAGGCAAAAAATCTGGACAGTTTGCGAAAATCTGTACAGTTGAGAGGTATGCTTTGCAGGTCTAAAGTGGCACATACTTTTATTAAAAGAGAGCACCTGAAGAAGGAAGTAAATCAGGTAGAAAGCCATGAGCAAGCTTTGTATGTTGATGGTGTCTCTGTGATTGATGAAACTGTTAACGCAATACATTATCAGTTGGCAGTTGGCAGCAAAGAGTGAAATATTTCATACTGTTGGGATTAATGGAAAACCTGTAGAGCTTAAAGTAGACACTGGATCCAAGTGCAATGTTTTATCAGCACAAATGTTTGCCAAAGTAAGAGCTGGTGAGAAACTTGATTTAGCAAAGTGTGCAAAACTTGTTGCTTATGGTGGTAAAGAGATTCAAACTGATGGCGCCATAGTTCTCACATGTCATTCTGCTGGGAACAGCTATGACTTGCAGTTTTATGTAGTCAAAAGACACATGCAGTCATTGTTAGGCCTCAAAGATAGTTTGAGAATGGGACTGATTTCATTTAATGAAGAGATTCACCATATAGGTCTAAACCACCATGACAGTTTTACACAGACCATTTTTTATGAATATGCAATTATTTTCAAAGATGAGCTTGGTAAACTACCAATCACATATTCCATGAAGTTAAATCATGAACTAAGCCCAGTTGAAAGACCAGCCAGGAAGATTCCGGTAGCTGTGCAGAGCAACGTGAAAACAGCACTGGACAAAATGGTGAATTTAGGTGTGATTACTCCAGTAAAAGAAGCAACTGAATGGGTGTCCTCCATGGTTTTAGCTCATGAGGAAAGCTTAGATGATATTTGATTATGTACTGATCTGAGAGATTTGAACAAAGTGCTTAAACGTCCTCATCAACTGATGCACACAGTGGAAGAAGTAGCAGCTCTTATGCCAAATGTCACTATTTTTTTCAGTCTTAGATGAAAAAAGTTCATTTTGGCAAATTTCGCTGGATCACAGATCTTCATTGTTAATTACCTTCAGTACGCCATTTGGTAGATACAGATTCTTGAGAATGCCATTTAGGATAAATTCTGCTAGTGAAGTATTTCAACATGCGATGGAACAAATTTTTTCAGGTTATCCATGTACTGTCATAGTAGATGATATTATTGTAGGGGGCAATGGTGAACACAAACATGATAGAAACCTCAAGAAAATTCTAGACTGTGCACATGAAGTCAGTCTTAAACTGAAGCCTCAGAAATGTAAATTCAAGCTGAGAGAAGTTACTTACATGGGTCATTTGTTTACTAGTTCTCGCTTGCAACCAGATCCATCTAAGCAAGCAGCAATTCTTGAGCTGCCAGTTCCAGACAATGTCACATCTGTGCAACATTTTCTTGGTATGGTAAATTATTTAGGAAAGTTCATCCCAGACCTGAGTGAGTTTGAGCTTTCAGCACCATTATGAGACCTGGCATGCAAAAATGTAAATCGGTCCTGGTTAGCACAACAGCAAAGAGCATTTGAGGTTATAAAACAGAAAATTGCCAGTCCACCCGCATTGAGATATGATGTTCACAAACAAGTAACTCTTTCTTGTAATGCTTCTAAGTATGGTCTTGGTGCAGCATGTCTTCAAGAAGGTATACCAGTAGCCTATGCATCCAGAATTTTAACCCAAACTGAGATGCAGTATGTGCAAATTGAAAAAGAGCTTTTGTAAGTAGTGTTCTCATGTTTGAAGTGCCATGATTATATTTATGGCAAACCTGTTCAAATAGAGACTGATCACAAACCTCTAGTGACAATTCTAAAAAAGCCATTACATTCAGCCCCAGCACGTCTGCAATGCATGATGTTAAAAACTGCAAAAGTACAATTTCAATATTGTTTATACGAAAGGCAAATATCTTTACCTTGCAGATGTTTTGTTAAGAGAGCCTAGGAAAACAACAGAACAGCATGACAATGAGAAAGCAGACTTTGAAGTCATGGAAGTCAAAAAATGTTTCCTTATCATGTCTTGATAAACTCAGAAATCACACAGCTTTAGACCCTGTTCTTCAGAAGCTGAAACATTTTATCAGTCAAGGATGACCAGTGCACCAAACTAATTTACTACTCGATGTACAGAAGTATTTTCCTTACCAAGACGAGGTTATGATGGAAGATGGAATCATCATGAAAGGTCCTAATATCATTATTCCTAAAACATTACAACAGGAATATATCCATAATTTGCATCATGGTCAACTGGGTACTGATTCAACCAAAAGAAGGGCAAGAGGCATAATATTTTGGCCTTCTATGTCAAAACATATAGAGAAGGAAACTCTGGTGTGTTCGATTTCCAATAGTACTAAACTGCACCAACAGGAAGAACCACTGCAACTAAACCAGAATCCTGAATTACCTGGTCAACAGTTGCTACTGATATTTTCAAACAGAATGGTCAACATCACTTAGTGTTAGTAGACTCTTACTCAAATTGGTTTGAAATTGACCTTCTTCCTAACTTAACATCTAGCACTGTCATCACAAAATTGAAGAGGCCTTTTTCTGTCCATAGTAGTCTGCACAAAGTTGTATCTGACAATGCAGTTCAAGAAATCTGCTGCATCTTGGGACTTTGTCCATGTTACTAGTAGTCCTGAGTATCCACAGTCCAATGGATTAGTCGAATGTGCAAAGTGTGAAATATTTGTTAAAGAAATCCAAGAGAGATGGTACTGATGTTTTACTTAACCTACTCAGGCTCAGAAACATTCCTTGAGATAACTTGCTTGATTCACCTGCTCAGAGATTAATGTCTAGACAGACAAGAACAACCTTACTGACTAGTAAACAAGTATCGATTCCAAATGCTAAGAACAACACAGGTATCAAGACTCAACTTTTGAAAAAACACCGGTCGCAAAAATTGTACTGGGATAAATCTAGCAAACCTCTTATACCACTGAGACAAGGAGAGATCATAAGGATGCAAACATATAAAGGATATGACCGAGTGGGAATTATCAAAAATATTTGTGAAGAACCGAGATTTTATATTGTACAATTGGAAGGAATGGATTTCAGAAGGAATTGAAGACATATACTTCCAGTCTATGAACCAGTGAAGCAGCAGATTGACTGTGCCAAAGACTCTGTTTCTCAGAGTGACCCAGCACTTGTTCAAATTTCAGAAGACAGTGTACTTACCTCGAATAATCCTGATGCAATCCCTGAAGTTCCTACTGAGAAGAATTCTCCAGAGATGATCCCTGCTGCTAAACCCAGTCAAAGTTTTTATGTGACCAGACTGGGTAGAATTTCCAGATCCATTCTGAGATACACAGTGACTTGGACTTGAGCTCTGATTTATCAACATTGAAATGTTGTCTAGCATATAGATTGTCTTGTTCTCCTATTGCATGTCAAACAAATCAAAGAGGGAGGGTGGAGATCATTGAGTGTATTGTTCCTATTCAGCCACTGTAGCTAGATACCACGTGCATATAAGTACTGAGCATGTGCAAGAACAGTGCCATTTTGTACAGTCAGCCAAAGTGAATGCAGTCATGAATGGAGATGCACATGAAAGTATGTTTGAAGTAATGAGTGAATCAGTTTGCTAAAATATGTGCACTAATTACAGTTCCTGACATGTTTATGTACAATAAATATCTTGAACTCATACACCGCTCCATTGTCTCTTTTGAATGCATGAGACAAGAGACATATGGTATGATCCCAATTACTCACATTAGGGGTAATGCATACTTATCGACCATTGGATGGGTAAGACCAATCGCTAACCAAATGGGATCGGTCAATTGGAGCACAAAAAGGGAAACTGGCTAGGCTTAAAATTGCCAGCAAGGGCAGCTAGTCTAGTTCTTATCTATGAACCTATCTGAAAAACAATGTTGAAATAATGAAGGAAATGCAAATGAGAAGATGTGTAACCTCTTTGTCTAAGGCTAAACAATGTCATGGTTTAAGAATACCAACAGAATGAATATTTACTCTTGTATATTAGCCAGAATGTTACTGGCAAAAATTGTGCAACTCAAATAAAAATTTTTATGCCCACGTTATTCTGAGCTGCATTTTACATGACAAACCGTGTAACAGATGGGGCTGCAAGCTATTTGTGTTGCACTATTTCTTTGATAAAACAGATGCCATCTGCTGAAAGCAAGAACATTGATGCTGTGACCATTACTTTTCCAGAAATGGTTGTAAGATTCTTGGTGTAATGTCAGCCGGCTACACCAGTGCATCACACCACGTAACATTATTTTACAAACTCCTTAAAAATCTAGCTCACTTATTCCATACCTGTATTGTCTTCACTGCTCAACACAGCTGAAGCTAGAACACATCAGGTCTCTCTTTATGGATTCACACTGTCTTGAGCAGAAGCATTTCTAACTTTTACCCACTTGCCTCAGATAGCTGGTGTCAGACTCCTCCACCATTGGTGTGTCAGCTGCCCACGAGTTACATTTCACAGTCACTGTAAAATGACTAACCCCAATGTGTGCATGACAGACTATGATATTAGTGTTGGGATGAATACATTTTGCATAAGTAAAATGGTATCTCAGAAATGACTTGCAGAATCTAGTCTCTGCCTTTTCTTTGACTTCACTATGTCACTTGTAGTCTGGGTTCAGCCAGCATTCTGAGTCTTAGTAGGATAGCAGGGTGTGGGTCAGTACATGTACAAACAGCTGCAGATCAGATTTTCTGCCTCAAGAGGTGAGTTTTGCTATACATATGTGCAAGGTCACCCAATGAAGGAAGCCAAAACACAGGTCTATCTAGGTAATGCTCCATGGAAAAGAGGAAAAAAAATGTGTGCTATCTTAGCATACCTGTTACAAACACGGCCAAGAGATCTCAGGACAGTATTACAGAAAATACCTATGAATCCTGCATAATATGTTAAAGTTATGCTGCTCTGAATATTCAGCCATTGTCCTGGGTCAGTGGATGTGCTTGCAGAACAGAGACGCCATCTCATGAAGGGGTACATAGGGTCAGTTTTGCCAGTATCAAAGAATGGAATAAATGGGACAGTATAGAAAGCCAATCATCAGGAGATGAAGGAATTGAGAAAGTACATTTTATTCCATTCTACAAAGTCATCATTTGAAGCTCAGCCCTAACATACATACCACACATGTACTGGCTGTACCTATAACAAATATATGATATACTGAGGGGTAGTTAAGTCTCATTTTGTCCTTGAAATCTTTCATTTAGATATTCAGTGGCAAAATATGATCTTTGTTTCTAATCCACCCACTGAACCCAGCACTGACAATTATGATGCTTCTGTCTTTGCTCCACATTACTGTCAGTTACAGAATGATAAAGTTCATTTTAAATGACAGAATTAATATAAAAAGTATTCATAATCCATACATAGTACATTTTTCATAATCCATAAATACTTATATAAGTTCACTAACAGCAAGGGAGTGTTTTCAACATTTTATAATGTATACATAAGCAGAAAATAAACATTTCAAATAAAGAGGTACAACTGCTTATGAAAAGAAATTGGTTAAGTCTTTGTCATTTTGAGTATGTGAATACATAACATTTCATGACAGCCTATCAAAAAGCATGTAATCCAGTAATAAGTTGCTCACAAGCAAAGAGATTGATTCACTTCTCAAAAGTGCATCTTTTTCTGTGTGGGACAATTTCTACCATTGTACCCAAAATCCCAGTCAGAGTATTACTAAATTCAAGGTTGCTGAGCCTTGGGACAAGTGCAAGCAATTACTTCAAGGACGCTCTTCTTCATACAGTTCACCTTATTCATATTTATTTATATTTGTTTGATTGGTGGGTGAGTTGGTGTACTGACCCTTTTCAGTGATGACCCATATACTGATAACAGTACAAAACTTGGGCACTGTACCACTAGGCAAATGCAAATAAATCTTTTTATTTAAACATGCAAGCCACAGAAAAATATGTCCTCTTTTAACTACAGAACTGGCATCAGCCAGCTATGTTAGCAGAGAACTGAACCAGAGTTGAAAGCATGCAAAAATGCATTGCTGAAAATTGTAAAATTAAAATGTTGACTTTTGGAAAACTGTTTCTAATGTTTACAGTTGAACAATGTGCATATTGTAAATGAGTATAAACATTTTATGCTGTGAGTTGTATGTCAGGTGATTTACTCATTTTTCACCATGGAGTTATGGAAAAAGTTGCAGGACATGAAAGATAATTTGATTAGTGTAGTTCTCGAAAAATCACAAATGAAACAGATTTAATCCTGTAAAGCTACTGCTTATGATAAAATAAATGTTTCTAAATTGGTATGTTGCAGCTCTTTTCTTATACCTACATTTTAATGTTCCCACTCTCCCTGCTAATGATAGTGTATGGGATATTTAAATATATATATTTATTTTTCACAAGGGACATATAATTAATATGAAATTTTTACTTGTAAAAGAAAGGAAAAAATCACCAGCTGATGGTCAAGTTTCTCTTTTGGCCTTACAGAGAAGGCTTTCACTTAGGAATAGCCCCTAAAAGGTAGATGGGCAGGCTAATGGTCAGTGAGTAAGAGGGGATCTGACTAAAGTTAACAATATAGCAGATGTCTGGAGTGTTACGCAGTACAAAGGTAATAGGTGGCGATTCATGAAATAAATGATACTGCAAATCATCTGCACTGAAAACTGCATCTTCAGAATTCAGCAAAGCAAGCCGAAGTCAGGTAGACTACTGAGCACGTAGCTTTAACATCTAAGATAGTCTCAACTAGTGCCCCACCAGAAAGGCTGTTAAAAAATCTGTAAAATGTAAGGGTTTCTCACTGCTTTACTATAGACCATACAGTGTTAGCAGTACAAGGCGGCACTCTTACAGTCTTTTCCTTCGTTGGGGACCATAGCATGACTGTCGCTTATAGCACACATGCATGTCAGTTTCATGGTTCTTAATGGATGTGAGTAGTCTTGGGTCATCTGTTTACCTTAGTAATAAATTAATAATTAAAAAGCATTCCTTTAATGTACTTTTCATCTTTAACCTCATCTTAAATCTTCAATTGCTAGAAAAGCTGACCTTATCTTCAGAGTCCCCTGATTCAGGTTAACCTAAATTCCTTTCATAGAAAGTTATCTTTCAGATGGCAGTTCTCCCACATATAATAATATAAGCACTACTTTTTGTCTGTTAATCTGCCTTACTTGATGCTTCATAAAGAATGCATGTAATTGCATGTTAACCCTCCTTCGCCCCTAGTCTGACTACTTCAGACAGCCTCAATCAGTCCATCTGCCTTTCTCCAAGAGGAATTACTGCTTTAAATTCCAACCACCTAATCAAAACAGCCTCAAAACATTCTGGACATCAATACATTTAACTACCCCACTGTTAAATGGCAAGCATATATGACACCATATGGACAGTCACAGAGCTTCCTGGATTTTGTAACACAAACTCATTGGACTAGGATCTCAATAGAGCAAGCAGGGGAGCAAACCTACTGGATCTAGTCCTGACTAATAAAGCAGAGAGATGAACATCCCCTGGTGTAATGCCTCGTCCGGTAGGGTCAGACTACAATCTCCTTTGAAGTAATAAAACCTGGAACCCCAGCTAACCCTGAAATATTCAGGAACTATTCTAAGGCTAACTTCCTACAATTAAGTTAAAACCTGGCAAAACTTCAAGCCCCCATAAACCCTAAGAATGCTGCTGCCTAAGCAGAACTGTTCAGAGAAGCCATCATACCTCACAGCTGTCAAGATTTTTGCAGAATGTCAAGATTTTTGCCAAATATTTTGGCCTATTCCTCATAAATTTGTGGTTTTCTGGCACATCATTGGGGATTGAAATAACTAAATAATCTCTTATATTTGAGTTTCAGACTTCATTTCCTTCAGAAAATGCATGCTAGGACAAATGCTCTTATTCTAGCAACTTTCTTATGTCTGTAAGAGCAATATTTAAAATCTGTCCCTATTTTGGGGCCTTTGTCCCCCCATTATTTTATGCTTTGTCCAGATTTCTTGTACTAAGTATGGAAGTCATATACAAGCATGTTATTAGCTGCAAAGAGGCAGCTGTAACAACCAGGAAGAAGTACAGAACTAACTCAAAAAACAAACTAACCTTGTGGAATCACACCATCAATAGGCTGTATAGCAGAAGGAAGAAAGCCATGGCAAAAATTATGAGGTGCAGCACCCAGCAGGATAAAAGCACTCTCATCAAATTAAACAAACAACAAAGAGGACAAATAAAGTCTACCAAAGCCAAATCTGAGGTAAATTTGGCTTCCCAGGCCAAGGACAGCCACAAAGCATTCTTTAGTTATGTCCACAGCCTCAAATGCAATACACAATTGTGTGCAGAACTCATTGTTAATGGAGTCACCTATATTGAGCCAGAAGATATAGCAAACATACTGTCCGACAAATTCAGCTCCAACTTCAGCACTCTCTCACCATCAACCTTCCCTCAGGAAATCCCATCAAATATAACTACCCTTACTATCACCAGAGAACAGGTCCTTAATGCTCTGTCAAAGGCCAAGAACACTGCATCAATGGGCCCAGACAATATCCCAGGATGCCTTCTAAATAGCATGAAACATGACTTATCAGGCCTCCAAACAGGCTTCCTGTCTCATGAATGGAAGACAGCAAAAGTTATCCATCAGCACAAAGGTGGGCCATCTGCAGACCCTGGAAACATCTCACTAGCCTCATATGCAAAGGAATGATCATGAAAATGATCAATAATGACATAGAAAACCTCCAGACATCAGACCCAACTCAATCTGGTTTTGTCAAGGGCAGGCCATGCCTACTGAACCTGATGGACTTCTTTGAGAAGGTTACCAAATCAATGGATGAGGTCAAAATGGTTCAGACTGCTTACCTTGACCTGGCCAAGGCATGTGACACAATACCTCACTCAGGCATTGTTGACAAAATGAAGAGGTTAGGCATAAACCCTTGTGTTACCCGGTGGATAGCCAGCTGGCTCACAGACAGGACCCAGGAAGTTAGAATTTTGGAGTCCACCTCTGCAAAAAGGCCAGTCACAAGTGGAGTTCCTCAGGGATCAGAACTGGGACCACTCCTTTTTGGCATTTACTTCTCTGAAATCAAGGCCAGTGTCAATGGCCTCTGGATGACTAAATTTGCAGATGATTTCAAATTAGGAGTAGTCATAGAATCCGCCACCAACACAAATGTTTTCCAGGAAGGGCTGACACAGACAAATAACTGGTGACTGGACTAAAACTAAATGCCAAGAAATGCATAAAAGTATCCTTTAGAAAGTCATTCACCCATGGTAACTGCTATATTGGCAACACACCCCTAAGAGTTGACCCAGTAGTCAGAGACTTGGGGACACATATAGACAGTAGTCTAGCCATCGCATATCTACAGTAGTGAGAAAATCATTCTATGTTGTGCAGCTTATAAAGAAAGGTAAAGCATCTAGGTCCAAGGAAGTCATTGTTTCTGAAGTTGGCATTCATCAGACCTATCACTGAGTACAATGACCCCTTTGATATGTATCTAACATGCACATGCAACAATTGGAATGTCCATAGAGGTTCTGCACTAAAAGAATGCAGGGCATAAGTAACATGTCCTTTAGAGACCACCTTAAAGCCCTATTTCTGTATTCTGTCTCCTACAAGCTGTTGAGGGGAGATCTATGCCTGGCATACAAAGCATTGTCTGACCCCACCCTGATGGACCTCCTGCATATCTGCAAAATAAAACAGCACCAGAATTACCCATTCTAAAGACTTAAACCTTGCCTGTGATATAAATAGGACCTGCTGGAGAGACAGGTGTATATATATCCATGTGAAGCAGAGTTCCTCCTAATCCAGTTAAAGTGTAACTTGTACAATTGGATGGGGAACATTTAATTCATCCCTGGTTTGGCACCTATGTCTCTAATGGACACAGTTAGCTTGTAAATGATTCATCTCCCAGGCCCCTGCTTGTAAATGTTTCATCTCCCAAGCCCCTACTTACATTTACTGTACCTAGGGTATCAGAACTTGCATGGCTAGGCTTAAAAAGGCCTTGTGGTTGTTAGCCTAGTAATACCTATGAACCTATAAACCAACTATTAAGCCCTGGTCACCTCTCACAACTTTAACTTTCCATAGAAAAACAATCTGATACCACAGCAAATCAATTTAATAACCACTTCATAGAAAACCTAGGCTCACCAATCACCCACAAAAGCCCCTTGTCACTCATTCCAGTAACACACAAGTAAACTCCACCAACCAAAACAAGCTTACTTTCCAACCTGTACCAGCATATTTCATTAAGATGCAGCTACTTAGACTAAAGCCAGCAACCCTAGCCCCAGGCAGTCTGCATGCAGAATATCCAAAATGTATTAGCTGATACAGTAGTTTATGCAGTCTTCATTCTTATAAACAAATCTCTCAATGAGTGTTATATACCAAAACTCTGGAAAATTCTCATATTCTACCCCTCCACAAAGGATGCCCATCTGCTGACATATCAAACTATAGACCCATAGCCCTCCCGCCCATCAAAAATCCTTGAGAAGTGTGATCAGTCACAACTAAAGTTTGTCACTGAAAGTAAGCTCCTATCCAAAACCCAGTATGGATTTTGTCTTGATCATAATGCCGCTGCTACCCTTCTTTATTTTCCTAAAACCAAAAACTCACTTACAAATTCAGGTAAGCTGGTGTCTGCCCTATTCCTAGACCTCTCTAAAACCTTCAGCACAGTAAACATCAAACACTCCTGCATAAACTGTCATCTATAGCTCTTGATAACTTACCTCTTTCCTGGTTCCAAAGCTACCTTGGAAACAGATCATAGGCTATTAAATGGCTAACTGATATTTCATCCTTCTACCCTGTATTGAGTGCCACAAGACTCCATCTTAAGACCTCTGTTATTTAAAATATTTATCAATGATCTTTAACAGCAAACAAGCATGCCACTGTGGTGCAGTACACAGACTGTTCAGCCCCAAAACTAAACAAACTAAACAGACTCCAACACCTTACGTAAAACATCCTTCTCTTCCATTGAAACCTGGCTACCTTGTAACCAACTGCTTTTAAATCCAATTTTAAAATTAAAATTTTTAAAAAAACAAACTAATGCTATTTATCCCGAGACAATATAATACACAAAAACTATCCTTCAATATTACATCAGCAGTTAAAAAATCAAACTCACAAATAGACTAAACTGAGAGAAGTTATCATAAATGGAAATGTAAAATTCAACCACCACATAAACCTAGTCATTAAGAAAACTCATCAAAAACTGGGCTGTCTATAGAGGATTAAACCTTACCTAACAGACAGCATGGTTAAACACAGTGCAGAAAGGTGCCGTTCCCCTACATTCCTGTGTGCTTCACCCATTCTTACCAACCTAAAATCCACCCAAAGATATAAACTTGAACAATGCTATAATAAAGTGTCCACATTTGCAGCAAATCCTCTTCACAGAACCCACCACTGCATAGGATTTAAACTAACAAATTGGTTAGCCCACCTTCTAACTTTTTCTCAGTTATTAACCTGCCATAAGTTCATTCTCAAACCACAAAACTGACCATCTCTGATAGGCACTATCACACCTTATTCCCCAAAAAGAACCATACGATCAGCATACAAGCACCAACTTGTTATAGTCAAATCAAATAACATAGCAGGGGACTCACGATACTCAAACGCCATATCGAAACTTTGGAATTCACTCCACCAACCCCATAACAAACAGATCAGTTACAATCCATCAAAACTTAGTTAAGACAACAACTACCAAACTCTTGGGTATGTTCTTGTACCTCTCCAGGTTAACCTTCAGTTCCTCAGGTATTCAGTATCCTGTTCCTCACAACACATTTACATATCTACTGCTTTCACTTCTATAGTTCCAGCTATTATCCTCTTACAACTATATCAACTAAAACTATGATTAATGTCCTGTAAGAGCTGTTTCAGTTTCTACTGCTTATTTGTACAATCTATGTCACTGCTAGATTTATTTTTTCACTGCTGTATTATAAAATACTTTACAACTTGAATATAAAATTGCTGTAACTTTCATGTCAAAATGCATTTTTACTGGAGCTAAAGTTAATTTGTTGTATTATAAAATTTTGCTTTAATGTAACTGTTGTAGCTTTTCTCCCCGAGCCTCCACTGAAAAGGGATTTTATACCAGTTAGACTTTCTGGTAAACAAATTAAATAAATAAATAACATATCATTGCTGGAGCCTTCCTGTGTACTGACAGAGTGCTTTTCAATCTATCTGGAGATATACAGAGCTGAGTATATTTTTCTGGCACTTCAGAGTTGTGTACTGGTAATTGTTGTTTGACTCATTTTATATCATTGCTGGCTGACTTCAGAGTTGTGCACTGTTATTTTTGCTTCACTGTATAGTTTTTCAGATCTCTGCTGAAGGTGTTGGTTTTCCCATACCCACACTCCCTATTCCTGTGTTGTTGTTTAAATATGGAGGCTTTTGCAGTTGCCCGCCCCCACTGTAGATTTGATCTGGGACACTCCACCCAGTCCCATCTCTTTACCTCATTCTGTCTAACAGACTCCTTCTGCACTTGTTTTTGTCATTTTTAATTTAATTGCATTTTTTACACTGTTTGGTCTAACATTGCTACATACTCAAGTGTGCTAGCTTCACTGCATTTGAATTGTTTTTACTGCTGTTTTAGCTACTTTTCTGTATAAATATATATATATATATATATATATATATATATATATATATATATATATATATATATATATGTGTATGTATATATCTACCTTTCCTGTAACTAGTGTAGTCCAGATTCAGATTTGCTGTATCCAGGACTGTATGTAAGCTTCTGAGCCCCCACCCCCCAAACTTTCTGTGTTGGAGGAAAGCCTTCTAGCTTATCAGTGGGAGTGGTAAGCACTAGGTAACCTATCTACCACATAAGAAGTGGTTCTGGCACAGAAATTGTAGTTATTGGCCGTTTGGGCAGTTTTTCCATCTCTCTCAACTTTCTGATTTAAAAGCCCATATTTGCACTTCTTTCCCCTCTTTCCTTTAACTAGTTTAGTCCAGATACAGATTCTTAGTTTTAGCACTTGAATTTGCTTATTCATGATGAGCACTTGTTCAGAACTTGTAAGCACTAAATAACCTACTAATTACTACAGCACTCAACCTTCCTCATTACCTAGAGGAAAACAGTTTTGGTACTTACTTTCCTCACTTACTTAGAGAAAAACAACTCTTGTACTCACTTTCCTCACTTATCTAGTTTTTTATTCAGGCGTGTCCAAGGGTCAGCTCCCAGTGTTCTCTCCTGTCTATCTGATGAATCTGGGCATCTTAGGGAAATGTAGAAATTGCCTCATGTACACAGACAACCCTCTCCTCCTATCACCCAACACTACAACCTGTGAGATATACACTTATCTAGCCAAACTGGAGGTAAAGCTCTCTCCAATCAAGACTTAACTTGACAGTCAAGAGGAGAAGGTAAACACTTGCACCACAACACACTCATCACAAAGTCTCACTAAATCTACACCACCAAAATTCACACATAGAAACACAAAAACATTCGCGGAGGCTCTCAATAATAATCTGCTCAAGCAACAGAGACCTCCAAAGCAGAAATGCAAGCAACCTCCACCCCTCAACACAACCCAAATGACACATAGCCCGCAGACTCAGTGTGCCACTCAACCACAGCCAATAAGGCAAAACAACGTACCCAACACACTAGTCATAGGTGACTCTATAGTCAGGCACACTGATGTCCCACTCACCAGGCTAAACAAGGAGAAGGTTACTGTCAGCTGCCTCTTGGGTGCTAGGATCCGCCACATAACCCACGCACTTAGGCCACTCCACAACAAGTACAAATATGACTCTGTCATTGTCCATGTTGGTGTGAACGACCTGCGACGTACCTCCCTGGACTACATGAAAAGAGACATGGAGGAGCACTCCGATCTTGTAGCCCAGGCAGGTATGACCCTAGCCTTGAGTAGCATTCTGCCATCACCCAGAATGTTGCCGCAGTACAAGGACAAAATGATTGACTTCAACAATTGGCTAAGCTTCTGGTGCCATTCTAAAGGGATCCAGTATCTGTCTGCCTGGGATGACATGGTCAACAGACCACGATGCTTTGCCAGAGATGGCCTGCACCTGTCCCCCTGGGATTCCGCATACTGGCTAAGGTTCTTGCCGCCCCTATAGTGCCTTTTTTAGGCAAGGTTCAAATGACAAATTCACCACTGTAACAGGAACAGGCAAGCAAAAACTGAGGGTGATGCTACTCAATGCGGGCTAGGGAGGGTGGCCTAATGGTTAAGGTGCTTGCCTTATAAGCACAAGGTGCATGGTTTGAGTCTCACAAGGTATAATTGGCTAAGCTTAAAATGGCTCGCAAGGGCAGATAGCTTAGTACTAATCTATGAACCTATGAACCTATAAATCTCAAAATGCACTCACTCGAGGCACTCCTTAAAATGGAGAACATTGATATCTGTGCAGTGACTGAGACCTGGTTCAAGGCTCCAGAGAGCACCCCTGCACTACCAGGCTATAACTCATAACACACTTTTCGGCCATGTAACCTGGACCGGAACACCAAAGGCAGAGGTGTGTCCATATTCATTAAGGATATCCACACCTCCAGGCTAGTTGCTCAGCATAATGCAGCCAAGGTTATCCAAGTGCAACTAACTTTGGGCAAAACTGCAATCCAAATTGTAGCTTGCTACAGTTCACCCACCATGCCCCAGGATTCCCATTCCTCTTTTCTTGATGTACTGGAAAATATTAGGGTTAAACCAAACACCCTAATAATGGGCGATTTCAACTACCCCACCATTAACTGGGAAAACTACTCATGTACCAACTCCTTTGCTCAACGCTTTCTGGAATTCATAAACTCCAATTCCCTGGCTCAACTTATCCACACCCCCACCAGGGGCAACAATATCCTAGATCTAGTCATTACCAACATGAGTGACTGGTGCTCCACACCTGAAGTCAACGCCTCATTTGTCTGATCCAACCATAAGCTAATTACCCTAGATATCCACATCCTGCTCCCACCCCCCATTAAGGAAACCATGGTAAAAAATTTCTCCAAAGCCAACTTCATGCTTCTTAAGACAGAAGTGGTGAACTTCATGACACTCATGCAGAGGGACAATACAGTTACGACTACTGAATCCTACACAATTGCACTTTATAAGCACTTACATGAGTGCATGGATCGTGCTATCCCAAACAGAACCAAGACGCTATCCTCCAAAAAAAGGATGCCAGTCTGGTGGTCCCCTGCCATAAACAAACTGTACAACAGAAGGAAGAAACTGTTGCAAAAGAGAGTAAAATCCCATGAGTGGAGGAGCTCCCTGGTCAGCCTCAGTAAGAAGCTGCGATCCCTGATAAAAATCTTCCAAAGCTAGTTACGAAAACAAAATCGCCACTGAATCTAAAGACAATCACAAAGCATTATATAGCTATGTCAAGAATCTCAATGGCAACACTCAGATCTGCTCTGAGTTACAGCACAATGGCACTAAATATACAGACCCAACTGATATTGCCAACATCCTGGCAGAGAGGTTCAGTGCTAACTTTACCCCCCTCTCACCCCCTGAAGAGCCCATCTCTATACCGGAAGAATGCAAAGTTCCTGTAATCACAGCTACACAGGTAAAAACCACACTCTCCAAAGCCAAGAACACAGCATCCATGGGACCAGACAACATCCCAGGCTGTGTTCTACACAAACTACAGAATGAACTGGCACCCCCACCTAAGTACCATGTTCAATCATAGCCTCACCTCAGGCTTTGTGCCTGCTGAATGGCACACAGGGATGGTTATCCCACTCCACAAGGGGGGAGCCACCACGGACCCGGGAACTATCGCCCCATTAGCCTGACGAGCCTGGTCTGCAAGGCCATGGAAAGTATCATCATGGAACTTATAAACAAAGACATTGGTAATCTCCAAACTCTGGACCCCACCCAGTTCAGGTTTGTAAAAGGCAGATCATGTCTCCTAAACCTGATAGACTTCTTTGAAGCAGTCACCAAAGCCATAGACAAGGGTAAGGTGGTTCACACAGCGTATCTAGATCTTGCCAAGGCTTTCAACACCATCCCCCACTCTGGAATTATAGATAAACTCACTAAACTAGGTATAAATCCCTATGTCACAAGATGGGTTGCCAACTGGCTCACTGACAGAACCCACACTGTGAAAGTAGCAGACTCCAAATCCGACTTCAGACCAACGACAAGTGGAGTACCACAGGGTTCAGTCCTGGGTCATGTCCTGTTTGGTATCTACTTCTCTGAAGTACAGGCTAACACAGAAGGACTTTGGCTAATGAAGTTTGCAGATGACTGCAAACTAGGAGCCATAATTGAAACTCCTAATGATGTGGATATCCTACAAAAGGGCCTCACTGAGACAGATGCCTGGTGTCAAAGCCATGGCCTCAAGCTCAATGCCAAAAAGTGCATTGTCATCCCCTTTGGTAAAAACTCTGTACCCATGAACTACAACATAGGTGGTAGTATACTTAACACCGAAAGTGTGATAAGAGACCTTGGGACACAGGTGGACAGTAGTCTCTCCTTTGATAATCACATCACCACAGTAGTCAGGAAATCTTTCTACATGGCACACCTCATCAAAAAAGGTTTCTCATCCAGAAAAAAAGAGGTCATTGTTCCCCTCTACTCATCACTCATTAGACCCATTATAGAGTACAAAGCCCCTTTTGGTATGTACCTCACAAGACATCTACAACAACTGGAAAGGCCACAGAAATACCTCACAAAGAGGATTACCGGCCTCAAACAGATGCCCTATGCAGACCGTCTCAAAAACTCCAGCTTTACTCCATCGCATATCACCTACTCAGAGGTGATCTCTGCCTAACATACAAAGCTATGTCAAACCCAGAGCTGTTGGACATGCTCCACTTAAAGAAATCCCAATCCCTCTGAGCTACACGCTCTAGGGACCTAAACCTTGTCACCAAAATAAACAGAACATGCTGGAGGGATAGATTCCTGTCCCAGAGACTTCCCATACTCTGGAATAAACTACTTATCTATATCAAACAAAGCTCCTCATTAGCACTCTTCAAGAAAAATCTTGATGATTGGATGGGAAATAGGAAATTCACCCCGGGGATCACTTCTGTGGCTCTGCTCGACAGTGGCACAGGAAAATAATTATCTTGGGTGGAAAAAGCCAGGGTGCCTTTTTAGCTGGGCTTGTATAGGCCCCAGGGCCGATAGCCTAGTCCCTACCTATGAACCTATGAACTATGCTGATCAAACCACTAATTATTAACAAACATGGATACACAATAAGTCAGTGTTTTCAGCAGAGATATGCTGTCCTATCATTTTTGCAAGGCTAGAGAAGAAAAGTGTCTGTCTTAGATTATTAATGATACATGCAGAAAATACATTTCTACATGTATATTAACAAACTTCAGAGCACAAACATATCACAGCTTTCAGACTAAGTGGTGGTTACTCTAAGATGGAACTACATGGAGTGCTGGGCTGACCACATGACAAGTTCTAGCTCCATGTTGTGTACATTTCTTTCTTTCAACAACACTAAACAAAGACTGTGCACAGCCTTATAAAATTAAACTAACTTGTAATCCTGTACATATTCAAAGACTGGAGAAAATTTAGTTCAAAACATAAGGATATCTTGTTGATGCATTTATTAATGTCAATAAGTGCAAAACATTCAGAGTGACTCAAGTACAGCATTGCTAAAAGCACATCCAGTGGTCATTTGAAAAATGTTCTTACTACTTGGTGGACAGAAAATGAGGGTTTCTCATCACCCCATACCACTCAAGGTAGCAACTGTCTAAGACAAGTAATACCTCAAAAGCAGTTAAAATGTATAGAAAATAATCCACCCATGAATAAGAACAAAAACTCCTGCAATCCATTTTCACTCTGAAAATGCTAGGAAACCCTAAATGACTTGCTTGCACTGACTCATGCTTCCACTTCTCAGCTGACAGCATTTGTTTAATGATCACCACCTTATCAAATAAAGAAACAAGCCTGCTACATTAGTCACCTTATTACCAATTAATCTGGCATCATGTAACATAGCTGAACTAAAGACCAAGGGAATAGAACCTTCTGATAAAGCAATTCCCATGCTGCAGTTTATATTGACATTCCTATTTTTTAGAGTTGTTTGTAATGTATGAGATACTTTTACTACCTTACTTTCTTCACAGAACAGTCAGTTTTAGGCAATGTTGCCTCTCCCTCTGGTCAGTACCACTTCTCTGCTGCACTTTAGCAGTATGCTGTGCTCTGTCATGATGCAGTGGTATTGCATCACAAAACAGCACAACAGTATGCGTGACATCATGTGTCCTGTAATATAATACTGCTGCTGAATAAATCATTTTCTTAGTACTGCACAGCATCCCCACAGACTGCAATCTTGCTAAAACATTTCTTGCTATTGCCGCTAAAGACTGCCATGCTTTTATTTTGATTTACTATGTTTTTCTAATTTTATACAAACTGAGAGGGATTGATGCAGATGACTTCCATATATGTTTAGTCGTTTCTTTTTTATTTATGTTAATTTTTATTTTGTTTTTATTTACCGGGTTTGTCTGACTATGTTTAGTCATTTGTTAATTAGATTACATTCATATAAAATAGAGGCAACTACTACTGTATAAAAGATACTGATGCATTAGTAGATCTTAAACACTGAGCATTTGAAGAGGTGCTTTAGTGAATTTTTCGGACAGATAATAGACGATGTAATTAGTACTTAGAAATTCTAGGAAATGTAGATGGTGGAAGGTACTAGGTAGAGCAAAAAATGTTAATACTGTATTTAAGAGTTGGGGTATAAAGCAGGTTCAGAAACAATTAGATATATGCCTATCATATGGTTTATTATAGAAACACAGAGGTGGGGTTGAGCAGAGTAACAAAGCAATGCATACAGGTGGGTGATACTAGTAAAACTGTTTAGGTATTGAGTCACTTCTTAAATCTTGTTTTAAATAAGATGCTTCATGGGCATTTCTATAACCTTATGTACCAGCTGAATGATTTGAGGCAGTCTGTCTTTTATTTACTTATTTATTTTTTGAAGGGAGTGGAATAGTTTAATTTCCATTTATATTTTTTATGTTTTATTTCCCCAAACAGTAATGATACAATTTTGCTAGCAATTAAAATTCTTCTAATCTTACATTATTGAGAACACGTGAATAAATGTGATGTGAGAATTCAGTTCATCCATCTGTCAAATTATACTATCATATTTGAACTATATGCAGCTCTATGCCCCTTTTCCCTTTAGCTACATATACTAATTAGTCTCTATAGTTTTTATTGGTCCAATGTCTTCCTCTCTTGCAAGCAACTTATACCAGTTTTCTGTAACTCTTTCTGCACAGAAAAGGCATCTCGGTTCTGAGCTTAACATCACTTCTTTTAGCAGCCACTTATTTTTTTCTCCCATCCTTCACTTTCTGAAAAAGCACAATGCACTCCACAATCCCCCTTTGCATACAAATGACCTTATTGTTTCCCCGACTCCTTCCATATTTCTGTCGCAGTGAACATTTTAATCTTTCATATTTCCTCATGTTTACATTCCTATGTCCCTTCTTCACTTTGCTATATCTGCTTCTCTGCCATGCACACCTCTAATATTATCTTATAGCCAAAAGCAGAAATTCATCTAATACTTCATATGTCACCTTATAAGTGATATCTACAGAGCCTAAATTGTACCTGGTTGCTTGGAATGTGCTTTCCTAGCAATAAACACCATTGGGTTGTTTTTCTCTATTAATCTTTTAATTACTTAATGATAAGGTTTTCTTAAATAGATAGGCAGGTTCACTGCAAATCTATCCAAAAAGATTTACAGAGATAAAGCCATTAGATTTAATTGTTTAAAACCATTTTCTCTGAATGGGATATGCTAGTATGTCTGTACTACTAAAACTGAGGTTGTACAGCCTTCACCTTGAGAAATGTTTATTTTTTTCTTCTTTCTGTAAGGTTGTACAGCTTCCAAGATGGAATAAATAAGAAGGGTGGTGTGGGTAGAAGGTAGAAGGAGCCTGTTTCCCCACAACAAAAATTTTCTTTGTTTTTTTTTTTTCACGCTTGAATTCCCTTATTGCAATTTGTGTTTGATTTCTTAGTTTCTACTAATGTCAGTTTTAGTGATTAACACTAGACATGTGTACAGTCTCACTTAACTAACTTCTTCTACAGGTGTGAATCTGGGAGTAGAGGCTCCAAAAAAAACAGCCCAAAAAGAAGGAGGAATGGGCGATCTATTCATCGACAGAATGCTGTCCAGCAGGGTGTTAATCTACAGGTAATGCCTTCTGAAAAATGAGTCTGCTGCTTCATGGAAGCATATTAAGCTGCTGTGGAGTTCAGAATGAAAGAAAACTAAAGTCCGCTGTTATTTTACACTTGCTAAACAATGCTTTTGCTGTTTAGTGAGTGTAAAATAAAAAAAAAGAAAGTAAAAAAAAAAAAAAATAGAAAAGTGGGTGTGTCTGTTGATGTCGAGCATATGCAGGCATGAAAGTGAGAATGAGATTGATCAAGCCATCATTTTACACTTGCTAAGCAGCTCTTTTTCTGTTTAGCGAGTGTAAAATGAAAAGAAACAAAAAACAAAAAAAAGTGTGCGTGCGTATGTGCGTGTCTATGTATGTATGTTTATGTTTATGTTTGTGTGTGTGTGAGTGTATGCATGCTTGTGGGCATGAAAAACGGAAGTGTGCATATTTGTGTGTGAGAGAGAGAGTGAGAGCAATAAACCAGTGGCAGCAGCAGCAATTAAGAGGTATGCAGACCTCTCAACCTTTTAGCACAAGAAATCTGGATAAAGCCTAAAATAAAGGGGAATAAAGGCTTAAAATAGTAACAGATACTGCTCTTATAAAATTACATAGTTATTTGAATAACAGGATTTGTGTTAGCATGCATTTTCTGAAGCACTTGTCTGTTTGTGTGTGTGTGTGTGTATATGAGAGAGAGAGTGAGAAAGTGGGATTGATAAACTTCTGGCAGCAGCAGTTAAGAGGTTTGCATACCTCTCGACCTCTTAGTTCAAGAAATCTGAATAAACCCTAAAATAAAGGGAAAAAAGGCTCAAAAATGGGAAGAGATTTTAAATATTGCTCTTATAAAAGTAGTTGCTTGAATAACAGGATTTTTGTTAGCATCTATTTTCTGAAAGAAATACTGAGTCTGAAACTTAAATGTATGTCATTATTTAGTGACTTCAATCTCCAATGATTCACAACAAACCACACATTTTAGGAGCAAGGGACCAACGAAATTAAATAAATATCCTGATATTTTTTGAAAATGTTATATTTTAGATGTAAAATACTTCCTTCGACACCATTTACATTTACTACAGAAAGTTTGAAAGATTAGGCAGAGGAACAATTTTACATCAAAAATATATACAAAAATATCATTATAAAAAATAAATAAGTAAAACACAACAATTTTATAGAAAGCCCATTCTCTAAGTGCAATAAAACCCTCCAGGATGTGTGTTACGTTGTAAATAACACCCTTCCAGGGGTGTAGAGGCCTTCCTTGGGTACGCATTATTCACACAGTAACACACACCCTGTTGAGTATTATTGTTTGCTTATATTACCTGTCTGTTAAATTTCAATTAAAACATTTAATAGTAGTACATAAGCAATGTAGTATTTATATTCCAGTGGTAATTATAGAATGGCAAAGCATTAAGCATAAACATTACCAAAGCATTTAGCATATACATTAAATCCTTTAGACTTTAATGGAGTATTATACTTCAAGAATGAAGAGAGAGAGAGAGAGAGAGAGAGACAGCAGATCCACAGTAACGTTTTTACAGCATTTGCACTTTTCTCCAGCAACAGTGATTAAAACTGTTTCAGAAGGTAGAGAGCCATACATCTTTCATATCATTGGTCACAGCATTTCAGAACCAATGGACAGATACACAATAATGGCTTTGTTCCAGTGTTGGAGAAGTGAGTTATAGGGTAACCACACCAAGGTCCCTGGGAGTAGTCAGATGTTATTTCTTGCAGGCCGTATTTTGTTAACAAGACTGAAGATTATTTCGGGGCTATTTCTGACTTCCCTTGGAGATGATCACCAGATACCTGTCTTTGATCACTAGGTCTGCTGAATCCCTCCAACCTTCGGAGGACTTGTTCCAGCAATGTTCTGAGGCCAGTAAGGAGCTTGTGACATCCAGGGAAACCATTATACTGCTAACCTGGGAGTGTTTTAACCTAGTACTCCCCACCCCTAGGCTCTCCCAGTAACATCCTGTGGGTTCAGTGTGCAGTGGCATCAGAACTGGACCACTCCTTACTTCTGCTGGATGCCCCCAACCACCCTCATGCAGCACCAGGCTGTTGTCTTCCTGATCTCTATCAGGAAATCAAACCATACAAATGTGCTACAAGTGTGTCTGCTTACTTACTCCCCATAGGATGGATATGCCTGACCTGTTATTTGACCTCAGGTCACCTGACCTATTGTCAGGAGTTTACCCCTCTACATTACTAGGACAAACTAATAAGCCTTAAGATTATTGGTCAAATTAGTCTAATTTAAATGCTATAATACTTCTCTGATGAAGTATTTTGTTAGTCCCTACTGTCAGTTTTATATAGCCTTACCATCATACAGGAGAGGCTTTAGTTAGGTGAAGCTTATTTATAAATTTCCATTCATCTAGACGTATGACTACATTCTATAAACTTGGTTGTACTTGACCATATTCTCAACTTCTTTGCTGAAGAATTCTGGACAAAGCGAAAAATAATGGGATGAACAAAGGGGCAAAATCAGGGACAATTTAAAATGTTTCTTTTAATTCACTTAGACAGCTAATAGAACAACAGGTTTTGCATCATGAATCTTTTGAACAATTTGAAATATGAAAAAACAAAATGAAAACTCCAGCAAAGCTAGAACTTTCACTGAGTGACCTCCTAAACCTCTTGTATCAGAGGCACATAGGATAAATGCAAATGATCCTTATGAACATCAGGTGTTTCAGCTAATTGGCAATTTCGAATGCCCATGACTTGTTTTGTCATTTTAATGGACAATTTCAGGCCAATAAAGCCAAACCCCACTAGCTGTGGATATGCATATTTCAGCCTTGTTATGACCTCATCAGCACAGCACAAGCAGAGTGTTTGACTAAGCAATAGAAACACAGGGCTGTTATACAAAGCTGATGTTCATTGTCATTAGGATCACTGCAAAAATATCCCAAACAGCAAACTAAAACAATGAGTGAGAAGATAACTGAAAAAACAATCAGTAAAAACAAAATGAAAATTCCAGCAGAGCTAGAACGTCCACTGAGTGACCTCCCAAACCTCTTGTATCAGAGGCACATGGGATATAGGCAAATGATCCTTATGAACATCAGATGTTTCAGCTAATTGGCAATTCTGAATTCCCATGACTTGTTTCATCATTTTAATGGACAATTTCAGGCCAATAAAGCCAAACCCCACTAGCTGTGGCTATGCATATTTCAGCCTTGTTATGATCTCATCAGCACAACACAAGCAGAGTGTTTGACTAAGCAATAGAAACACAGGGCTGTTATATTCAGCTGATGTCCATTGTCATGAGAGTCACTGCAAAATTATCACAAACAACAATCTAAAACAATGAGTGAGAAGGTCACTGAAAAAACAACCAGTAAAAACAAAATGAAAACTCCAGCAAAGCTAGAACTTCCACTGAGTGACCTCCCAAACCTCTTGTATCAGAGGCACGTGGAATATATGCAAATGATCCTTATGAACATCAGGTGTTTCAGCTAACTGGTGATTCTGAATGCCCAGGTTTCTATTGCTTAGTCAAACACTCTGCTTGTGCTGTGCTGATGAGGTCATAACAAGGCCGAAATATGCATAAACACAGCTAGTGGGCTTTGGCTTTATTGGCCTGAAATTGTCCATTAAAATGACGAAACAAGTCATGGGCATTCAGAATCGCCAATTAGCTGAAACACCTGATGTGAAAGCCTGTGAACTGGAATTTAGACAGTTGTTTTGTACTGGAACCAAGACTGGTTTTTGCAATATGTCTAGTCAAAATGATTCTGCATTGAATGAATTGAAGAATATGCACTCAATTGAGATAAAGGCTGCTGATAAAGGTAGCGGAATTGTTGTCATGGACAGAGACTTATATATTAGACAAATGAGATTGTTGATTAATGACACTGTTACTTATCAAGCCATTTCTAAAGTAATTGTAAAGACCATTGAGGAAAAAGGTCTCTTTTCTGATATTTGATTTGCTGACAACAAATTTGATCAATAAAGATCTGTTTAACTTGTTTAACACAACACATCCAGTGATACCTAGAACATATGGCCTGCCTAAGATACACAAGAACAGGGAGATTCCTCCCATGAGACCTATTGTATCTGGCGTAGGCTGGTGTACTGAGCCTTTGTCAATTTTCATAGAAAACAGCTTACATCCTTTGTTAGACCATTTTGAAACTATACTTAAGGACACAAAAACTTTTCTAGAGAGACTGTACACAGTTATACCAATGATTGGCAATGATTATATGTTTGTTACCTTAGACATAGAATCTCTTTTTACCAGCATTCCCAATATATGGGGGATAGATATGATAAGAGACTTTTTGACGAGGAACACATCATTTTCCAACACCAAGGTTCAGTTAATATGTGTACTTCTTGAGATCGTATTAGAAAATAACGTGTGCAATTTTGAGAATGAATTCTATCTCTAGAGAGTTGGCGTAGCTATGGGGACTCCATGTGCTAATAGCTACACCAACCTAGTATTGACACACTGGGAATCTATGTATATTTTGTCAGATACTAACAGTTTTCATCATAAGATTTTATGGTACGTCCGTTTTGTCGATGACATTTTTTTGTTATAGAAAGGTAATTTAGAAGATTTAGATGCCTTGGTCCAGTATATGCATAGCACCACTGATTTTTTGAAATTTTCTTTTAAGGCCTCTTTATGTGAGATTGAGTTCTTAGACATAGTATTGCCTAAATCTAATCTCAATCAAGAATCCAGTAGCATCTATAGGAAATCGACTAGGAAGAATGCACTTCTACATTATAGTGGCATGCGCCCTAGACATATTCCTCGCAACACTTTGAAAGGACAGATTTATAGAGTGTTACGGCTACATAACAATGATATAGATGCACAGAGAGCCCTGGCAGAACTCAAAGATGAATTTTTGGATAGAGGCTATATATATCCAGATACATAGATAGGGCCATTGATGGGGCATGGGCAGAAAGAAGGAGCAGATGCAAACCATATTTTAGTAATAGCACAACAGCTTCTCTTCCCTCTAATCAGCAAATCTCTTGTACCAGCACTTTTAGGGTAATGCTGCAATATTCTACTGACATTAATGATTATTGCAGCATTATTAAGAAGAATTGGAACATCCTACACATGGTTCCAGAGCTGGTGAATAAGATTGGACATACACCTACCTTTTGTTTCAGGAATAACACATCCCTTAAACAGTATCTTTGTAATAGAAACCAGTCCAGTGCCAACAGGAATTATATATCTGTCAGAAAGGGTACTTTTCCACGTAGAAATTGCTCAGCATGTAAGTATATTTATACATACTCACGCTATACACATCCAGTATGTAACTTCACTATCAATATAGACTATTATGCTGATTGCAGAACTGCTAATCTAGTGTATTTTTCATTTTGCCAAAAATGCCATGCATTTTTTGTAGGCAAAACCAATAGATTACTTAAAGAAAGAATACTTGATCATATCAGGGACATTAACAACAAGAAGGAGAATAATGCCCTAGCTGCTCTTATTATGATGACAGATCAAACTCATAGTTTTAAATTTTTAGTATTGCAGGTAATAGATATTAATGTTCGGGGAGGAGACATAGAAAACCGTACAGAGGTAGCGGACCAAAAATGGATTCTCCTGCTTAATGCAGAGAAGCCTCCAGGACTTAATGGGGTCTTCCCACTTAAACCTTTTTTGAAGGCGTGCAGACTAAGACACTAATAATTATATGTATATATTTATTTTATTTCCCAGCCTATATTATACATTGTCTCAGTGCCTGCTTTTATGCTCCCTAACCCAGCATTTTTAAATTGACTGTTATAATTATTGATTGTCAGTTGTTTCAACTGACTTAAATGTGTTAATTAATTGCTTTCGTTAACAACAGAGGTATAAAAAGGCTCTCTGTCTCATTTTCTACTTGTCTGATGAAGCGAGTGGCATGTTGCGAAAGCGCTCACATTTTTTTCTGTTTTATTGTTTTTAAATAAAGAGTCTTGCCATGTAAATTCTTTGTGCAGCATTTTATTTTTACTTTATTTATTGTGCTTTGCTGCTCGTACTGTACCCTTCGCTCATTCTTGTTTTATTATTTAATGTCCAAACTATCCATTAATGCTATACTGATGAGTCTACAAAAGTGGTAGAACATATCATGTCTATAGCTAGTGGGGTTTGGCCTCACTGGCCTGTGTGCATTAATAAAGGCTTGTGAAAAGTAAAAAGTCCATAAGAATTCAGAAGCCATGTAACTAATGTGGTAATAGCTACTGGTACAGGCAGTGGTTCCAGCCTTTGAATGCCATGATGTCAGCAAAGTCTAAATCCAGCTCTATGTCTCTTTAAATGATACAGCCTCCTACAAACACAAACGGCATTCAGAGAACGTTGGGGAGAGGCAAAAGGTTAAAGATCAAACAGTTGCAACCTGTCACACTGTCAGTGATGGAATGGGTAGCCAACTTGCCTTTGGTGCAGTAAGCTGTGGGTTCAATACACACACCAGTAAGCTCAATTGCTAACACTACAGTGTAGCATAAGGGGGGGATGCTGTACTCATAGGTTCCCTGAGTCTGCTTCCTTTGGATAAGATTTTAAACCGAGCCCCATCTGCTTGAGTTGGTGGTAGCACCAGTGGATGTAAAAGATCCTACGGCACCTATTGAAAAGAGTAGGAGCAGCTCCCTGATGCCCTGTCTAAATTTCCTCTAGTAGTATAAATACCACAGTGGCCCTACCCTGAAAAGAGGCTACTAGCCTAGTGGGACTAATCCTGTCAACAAACATAAATAATACAAATAAATAAATTATAGTAAAACCAGTGAATTTATGGAGAAAAAAATAGAATTATCAAGATAGTAAAAGAAAAATAAAGTAAATCAATTTAATTCCTAGATTGAAGATAGAAATTGGCAACAGCTGTAACTAAGCACTATGACTTTATATGAAATGTAAAAGTAGAAAATCTGTAGCAAATATAAAGAAACATTTTATCAATAATTCTAATTTATGGAATAATAAAATTATAGTAAGTATACAGATCACAAGATCCAATTAATAAAGTATTTTTAAAAAACACTAAATGAATAGGTTCACTTGAGTTATAAAAATAAGAAACCAAATGTCACCAAATAACAACCAAGTTACAGGAGATGATTAACAAATGTGAAATCCAAAATGTCTTTGCAACACTGCCTTGAAAGTTGAGTATACTAGCTGAATTATTCAAAGTATTAAAACAATTTTTGGGGCAGCTTCTACGGGAGACTAAATAATCAATAAAACGAGAATACCATTTGTTGGAAAATGATAGAAAAGGTCAAATTGTGTATGTGTAATGTGCGTGTATTTTAGTGTCTTAAATAATTTTTACAAATAGTTTCATTGTCTTTCATGGTTTATTTTATTCAAAAACAAGCAAGAAATAACATCCTTAAAATATCTTTGTAACATCACAATTGCACTTGTTAGCATTTATTCAAAATGAAACTGGCACAACATGGGGTGAAAATCTCAAGCAGTCCTTTACCCTTGTCGCTTTCTGTTTATAATGAAGGCTAGAAAAATAAATAAATATTCTGTAAACAGAAACACTTCCCCAGTAATTGTCACATTATATCTTAGAAATAATTTTCTTTCTTTGTTTTCCCATCATTTCCAAGAGAACCAGTCTATCCCCAGGATTCACAAAGCCTCCGTGTAAGAGTTATAACTCTTACACGGAGGCTGCAGTTAAACTGAGTGATGTCAGCATGCTCTGCATATTCATGAGAGCATGCTGAATCACACCTAAGTCGAACAAGGCCGTGTAAGACAGTAGGGGGCGTGTCCGTAGGCTGAGCCCTGCAAGCGGACACGCCCCCAGAAGTTTAAAAGTGCCCAAAGTACACACCCACAACAGAGTCCACGGAAATGTGAATAAACACAACACAACACATGCCCCTACAGACTATTAAACATAAAAGAAATATAAATGTACATGTCATATTTTTTAAATTGTAAAGATGTTTAACCGTGAGTGCTTCGTTTGCTTGGGCGTGCCCGTAGCGCAGCTACAGTTAGCAGTCAGTGGGAAAGCATATAAGAACTACATATGCAAAATAAGCCAAGAAGCAATAGCGAAGCGGTAGAGATGCCGGCTGCAGAGCAGGCATTCATGGTTCGAGCCCCCACAACACAAAATTTTTTTTTTCCCAAAATAAGCAGGAAACAAGTCCCTGACACATATATGTACACATAAAACCAGAATATATGTAAAATGCAATGTAATAGCCTATTTATATTGAATACATGTGAGCTAAGAAATGAATATAAACTGCCAGATATGCCCATAGCTGAGCTACAGTTCAACAGAGTGAGGTTATGTGCCCGTAGATAAGCATAGGTTTAACTGGTGCAAAATGAGTGCCTGTAGCCGAGCAGTGGTTTACCATGCTAAATATATGTGCCCCTAATTGCGCTAAGCGGCATATGCGTGCCAATAGCCAAATCAGTGTTAAACCGGCGTACCCCGTTTGCGCGGAGCTGCGCAAACGAGCTAACCGGCGGGCAGCGGTGAGCAAGCCGTATCCAAAATGCCTTTACACAGACACACCCCTCAACATGTCTAGACAGTCTTGAAAAATAGTGGCCAGGTTCGAACCCAGGATACTATACACCATAGTCAAGGTACAGAACCACTAAGCCATGACAGCAGTACCTAGAAATGCAATATTAGCTCATATATAGGAATGAATACAAACTACAGCATGACAATGCAGGTTTACTGAAGTTGATACAATTCCAAACTGGCCAATCACAGATATGTGCGGGAAAAACGGACTATATAAGCCCCATAGGCGGGAATACACAGCATAAGCGATTGTAGAACAGACCTGCAGTTAGAATGTCAGGTGTAGGTGAGGGTAGGCGCTTCGAGCGCAGAGGTGGGGTGTTGAGCAGTCCAGGTACATGGCCTGGCTCCTAGTCCACAACCATGAGGCCCAACTCATGCAGGGCCAGGTCCTTTGCGGAGCGTACAAGGCTGAGGCGTGGGACCAGTTGGCTCATGAACTCACCAGTGCCACAGGAATTCCTAGGACAGGTGAGCAGGTCCATCACCACCATGCGGACCTGAAGAGACGTAAGCAGGACCAACTGAACCGTTGGATCCAGGAGGCCCGGCAATCACCCAACGCCCCACCACTGAGTAAGTATAAATTAAGTATGTTTGTAGAAAGTTAAACTACCTGAAATCATGGAGATGTGTATTCCAATATTACTTCATTTATATTACAGCTGCAGGTGTCCGTTCTGCGAACCGCAGAGCCTATGCTGATAGGCTGGTGCGGTTGCGCCACCAGGCAGGTCAGTAATCCACTACTAGTAACTGTAAAGATATATAAATGTATGACAGTCAGCATAAGAGTGCAGTGTAGCCAGGAAGGAATTAAATCTGCAACTCACAGAGTGTGAAAGTGTATGCAAGTATTGCCTGATTACAATACTGAAACATGACAGAAGTGAGAGTGCTGGAAAGAACTGTAATAATTTCTGTTAAAACATGTCAATAAAGCCTAGAAGTACCAGTCTGAATAGTAACATGAAAGCAAGTGAGAGAGTGTGAGAAAGTGTCAGGAATACAGCACTACAGTAGTAATAACCCCTGAATAAACTATACTGCAGTCAGGACATAATTAAATGCATGTGAGACCCAGAACCAAACAGAAACATCTGTTCAAAGTGTTGCTGCATGTGGAATGTGTACACCAAAATCTGGATATGTTGCTCCCAGTCTGAAATATGCAGATAGGATGACTGTCTGATATACCAAACATCCACACCTGTCTACAGTTATAGAAAGCACAGTTAACAGGATGATGTATCTGCACAAACTACGATATGAATCGTGTATGAACAGCAATAAAATGTAGAGTTATGTTGCAGTAACAGTCCCATCTGCAAGGTTAAGTAGTTAACATATAGGACACTGTAGTTAGAACAGTAGTGTGTATATAACTGTAGCTATTAGAAATGTACAGCATATGTGGTTGTATTCGAAGGTGTTAATAATATGTCTGATTTACCCCACCCTCTAACCATCTATAATCCATTCCACGGAAAATGGTATGTGCAATCACAATTACCACCCCCC
>NC_056729.1:864970103-865032603 GCF_019279795.1 Protopterus annectens
CCTTCCAATGACTTCCATCCCTTTCTGCCATTCCCCCCTGTGATGTCACCTATATCCTACTCTGTTCCTCCCCCTTCTGTAACTCTTACACTACTCAGACTGTGCTCATTTGCTATGTGACAGTGGAATTCAGTATCCTTACCCTCATTTGCATCAGATTGCCTACTAATGCTTAGTTATATCTCTTAGACTAGGCTTCCCCCCTTGGCAACCACTACACGGTGGCCATGTTGGTTTTCCTATGCTGGTCCCTCCATTGACATTCCATGTATTGCATAAAACCTACATTTGTAGGTTTAAAACCTTCGTTTTCATGTTTTATGCAGCGCAGCCCGTTTGCGCGGGGCTGCGCTGGGTTTACACATCGGCAATTGCCGAAAAAAAAAAATTATATTTTTCATATTTTTGCATGGGGTTGCATTGCCAATGGCCACATATTTGGCCATTGGCATGCTGCCTATAACATATGCACCCTTTATTTGGAGCTGACATGGCTCCATTGCCGTGTTTGCAGAAACGTACTCAGTTGTCAACTGAGTACATTTCTGCAGCTAACACGACTCTTACACGGGATGTTCTTGGCTTCCTGGATCGCTAATCAGCCTCATTTGCATGCTATTCGGCTGCAAGTGGGCTGATTAGCTTAGCCACGCCCACTCCGTGTAAGAGCCGTGTTAGACTGACTCTTACACGGACTTTGGGCTGTTCCTGGATCGCGAAGGCTACATGGAGTCTTGCACTACTCTAAGACTCCGTGTAAGCCTTCGTGAATCCGGCCCTATGTGTGTTCCCTCAGTAATAAGTAAATAAAACCATCAAACAACCAAATCAGAATTCATCATACGATACAGACAACCTAGCCACTGCTCTAGAAAAAACAGAATAATTTGCAAGTAACTTGTTTACCTATATTACTCACACAACAGTAGGGCCTCTTAAAATAATAACTTACGATGTGTGGATTTTGTAGATGGAGGAGTATTTCTTGTGCATTTATTTGTCAGAACTGGCCTAACAAAGATAATTCTTGGATTTTCTATATGATGCAACTTGAACAATGGGTTGTATTACCCCAGTGTTAGTGTGCATGCTGTTGGACATCATATTTCAGGTATGCTTTTTCCTTGTCAAGGGAACCCCAGAACAGAGTTTTTAGAGGGGTGATGGATTAATATTTACAACATTGCTCACTGATGTGTGTATAGCAGAATCTTTTATTCTAAATTAATATTCAGTGGGTGAATAAAAGAAATAATTGTTGTATTAGTGCTTAGAATGTCCATTGCCAAAGTGCATATGGGTATATGACTCTGCTTAACAATGTAATATGCATTTCAGTAAATCAAAAACCTGCTGTCTGATCCTTTTTTCATGCTATTAGCTAAGACACTTTCATACCTAGCGAGGTGATACAACATGCTATTACAGTTACAGGGTTGCTTTACATACATGAGCTGACAAACTATGATATTCTTTCAGTCATTGCTGTTGAGGCTATCAGTGTTTATGTTAGATCTTGAGCAAACACTCTTGTCAGTTAGGAACAACCATAGTTTGTTTTTTTTCATATTACTTTTTGCATTCTAAGTTATCCAAAAAGAAAAAAAATAACGTTTTGTAGTATACGTGTCCATTGCAGTTTTGTTCTCTTTTTTTATAAATGAATTGTTTATGGTAACTTGAGTCTTTCTGCTTCAACAACTGACACTGCTTCCTAGTAAAGGCCATCCCAGCCATAAGTCCAACAAAAACAAAAACTGTTGTACCATCAAAAGCAGTCACAGTCAGGCTAATTGCAGACTAAAGGAGAAAGAGTGTGTACAGTGTTATACAATAGAACAATTCCTTTCTCTTCTCGGTCACTTGATCTTTTCTTCAAAGCTGCAATTAGTCTGACTGTGGCTGGGTTCCCTGGAATGCCAGTTTCATGTTTACAGACTGTGTTGCTATAGGGCTATTTGCCCTTTTCATGATTTCACAATATTTCCAGAGCTGTCTTTCTTAGTTATTCTTTACTCTGTACTAAAGCATCACTTTAAATCTTCCAGTTTACCTACCATTGTGACAACCCATATTAGAGCTTCCATTTGTTAACTTTATGTTCACCCTAAAACTGTGATCACAATACCTACATCAGACAGATGCAGTTTCTGCAGAATTTTAAAAAATTACATCACACAACAGTAATCCATTTGAATGAATTATGCTATGGGTATGAGGAATCTAACTATGAAAATAACTCTGGAAATTCTACCTCATACTAGAATTAATAGATTTTTTTCTGCTTTTCTTGTATCACCTTGCTTTCAGTCTCAAAAGAGATCAAGTTCTGGAGGTTTCTGTTCACTGATTTGCATGATGTCAGCAAGGCACTCGTTACGTGCATTATACAATAATATCCGAGCAAGGAATACATAAAGCATATCATTAGACAACTCATTTTATAATAAGTTTATTATATGCCACACATTTGTGAGCTCAAAAGCAAGTAGGAAGTGATACCTGGTCTCTTTGTCTAAGAGATACCGTTATGCTGAACAACACTCCTGCTGAATTAATCAATACATTTAAATGAAACTGAGATTAATTGCTAAAGAAAAAACAGAGAGCGGACACAGTTATCAATCATGCCCTTCACCTACCAGTGTGCCACACAGATGGAAAATACATGCATTTCTTGCCAGCATAAATAGACCCATAAGGCCATACCCCTATTCTGCTTAAAACCTGTGTAGAATCTCACAGGGGATAATTGGCTAGGCTTAAAATGGCTCGCAAGGGCAGTTAGCCTAGCATTAATCTATGAACCTATATGCTCTGTTATGGATTTGTCATGCCTATCACAGATCTTTGCAGAGATGAAACTAGCAATCAATTTCCAGGATTAAACATTTTTTTTTTCTTTTTTGTCTGACTCAAATAATTCCAAGTTACTGCAGTGGATTTACTGCAGACTTGGCCTCCTTACCCTGAATCTCAGTTCATTTTGTCACTAACCATCATGTGTTTTATTTTGTAGTCTTGATTTTCTTAACAAAAGAGAGTGGTTTAAGAACAGGCCAAAGCATTTCACAATGACCTTGACTGAAAAAATTATTATGTAAGTTTTTGGCGATACATTATATGGCGTGCAGAATATTTGCAGGGTGTTAAGATCATTGCTGTCTTAAACATTATGTTAGTATGGTTTTATGAGTCATGGATGTCATGTAGTTTAACTTTATTGTGAAACGTTTACATGTGATAAATAAACAAATACCAAATCAGATAGATAGGCCAATAAATGACATATTAGACAGGCAAGTGATCACACATGCACACACACACACACACACACACACACACACACACACACACGCACGCACGCACGCGCACGCACACACACACACACACACACACACACACACACACACACACACTAGTCAGAGACAAAGTGAAATGCTTCCAGCAGTTACTGTTAAGGAGATGTTACCCTCCCCAGCATTCACTGCCATAAATGTGTTTCGACTGTCACACAGGCCATCACTGTACAAAAAGATTTCTGCCTCCAGATTCAGCTTCTTTAGCCTGAGGAGACAAGTTGAGAAAGAATATTCAGAAATGAATAAAGATGACAGGCAAATCAAATGGAGCCCATAGGCAGGTTAAATGTGATTTGCTGCTTTTATAACAATCAAAATGCAAAGCGGAATGGGAGGTTATGGGGCTGCAGTCGAAATTAGCTTTTTTTTTTTTTTCTAATTATAGGTTAAGTATTCTCAACATCAAAACTAAAAAAAAAGGAGAAGACAGAGGGGAAACATGTCCGTTGCCAGATACATTGATCTACAGCTCTATTTAGCAGTCAGTTACATACAAAACTTAACAATGTCTATGTCAATTATATGGCTCTGCTGGACTTTGAGAAGAGAATGTCTCCATTGTAATAATATACAACAACCTAAGATATGCTTAAAGTTATTAATAAATACTATATGTTTTACTTATAAAATAAAACAATATACCTTTTGCTATTCTATAAGTAATTTATAAAGCTTGAGGGTATGTTAACATATCCATTTACTTGCTGGTCAAATCAAATAATGCCCAGACACAGGGACATATCCTTTCACATGTCAGTGCTGGTACAGACACATCCACGTTACCTGTACTTCAGAAATCACACTTCAGCATGGTGGCACTCAGAGCAGACTACATTTACATAAACAGCAGACTAGGTAGCAACATTATGCAGCATCACTCTTGTGATACAAAGACTTCCACAGAAAATAGAAACAGGTACAGGAAGACAGTACCACACAGATCACAGAGGTGATGTCCATGCTACATACCAGTATTACACAAGATCACAGGGGAAGGATGCACTTTTGTTAGGAGGTACACAGCAGCTTTGGAATGTGTAATTTGGTATCTAATAGTTCATTAAGTGCTTGGATAAGAGAACATTTTGCTAGTGTGCACCTTCCTTTACCACTGAGGGATAAAGCCTTAGCCATAACCCAGGTGGTCCCACTTTGTCATCAGCTCAGGAACTTGCTGGAGCTTGTATGGAGGAAAAGAGAAGTTACATGGCTTTGCTAGCTTGCCTGTTCTTACAGGGAGGGTGCAGAAGCACATGTTCAAGATACATACTCCTGTGGCTAAATCCCTGCTGAAGACCAGAGACTCAACAGGAGTGCTGGCTTTGAGGAACACCACTTAACTGAGGGGTTATATCACTTGTGGAAGCAGATAACACAGCATCACTGAGTTTTTTTGCACATCAAACCCTGAGCATAATACTGGGCATTTGAGCTCTAAAACAGTGAAAATTCAAACCACTACTGACAATTACTTCAGTAATGGCTTCTCTTGGTCAGCCCTCACTCTTATCCAAGGGGAACAAAAGGAGCATTTGACCAAGCAGGTGTCTGCTGGCCAACAGACAGTGGTGGTAAAAAAAATGTGAAAATAATATTTTTATGACAACATACATGCCATCAGGAGAAATACTGTGCCTCACAAACATGTGCACTGACGTTCATTTCTATTCATCCCATATGTCATAAGTGAAAAAAAAAGCTATGGGAATTTCAAATATTATTTGCCTCGCACTGTGAGTATGTAGCTGATCCAATCAGTGTAGGAAAATACAACTGTATGCAATACGCTAGTATGCAGGGGAGGGCAATGGCTTCAGGAAGTTTTTTTTTGTAAACTGTGTTGGGGTCATCACCCTTACTAGATGCTAGTGGTCACTTAATCCACATTTGGGATTCAAAGTTTGTGGCTGACATCATAGCAGTATGAAGTCCTGAAACATTACAGGCCTCTTCCAGGCTGAACTAGTGTCAGTAAAGCCTACATCTGTTTGTTGATACATCTATGTAACTATTTTACAATGGCAGTAGCAGTTCTTTATGGGTGAGATTCCAAGAATCTAACATGTTTTTTGCAGGTGTCTGTACATATATGTGTGCGTGTGGTTGGGGCTATCCCATATACTGTTGGTGCAGTGTCTTGAAATCATGTATGATCCTGTGAGAAAGGTCATGAAATATATTTGTGTGTAGACACTGGCTAAATGTTCTAATGCTGACACTTACACCAAATGGGACAGGGAGGAAGGAAGAAATGTCTTTTTGACACTTGACAGCTTGAACTCTATTTTGGAGGTAGCTATGAAACCATGATATAGCAGTGGTGCTGAGTCCTAGGTTATGAAGCTTGTGTAGGAGAATGGAGTGAGAGACCATGTCAAAAGCTTTGGAAAAATCAAGGAATAGGGCAGAAACTAGGTTTCCATCAATCCTGTTTGTGTTTACTGTATTGGTGAAACCAAGTAAAGAGATAGATGTACTGCAGTGGGGATGGAAGCCATGTTGAGATAAAGAGAGGAAGTTATTTTGTGTGAATGTAAGAGTTGTAAATGGATGCATTTTTCAAATATTATTTATATGGGAAGGGGATGGCAATGGCAATGTAGTGTGAGAGTGTTCAGTTGAATGCCCTTCTTTGTGGAAGGGAAGAATGTGGCTTTTTTGCCAGACGGTAGGGACATATGCTTCACTGACAGAGTAATTGATTATAGTTAAGATGGGGTATCTGTTGCTTTTGCAGTCATCTTAAGGTGTTCACTAGATAAGTTGTCAGGGGTTAAGGTGGTGGGTTATGCTTTCATATATTAGTTATCTATGTAAGTAGTGGGGACTGGTTGAAAGGAGAGGTTATGAAGAGGAATGATTGGTGATGCTGCTGTCTGGTTGTTGGTATTAGGGGAATTTTGAAGTAGTGATGAGACTGACTGAATGAAATGAGAGTTGAAAGCTTCAGCAAACTTGGTGGAGTTGTTGCGTTAAGTGAAGGAGATGGTTGAGTGGTGCACCCAGGACTGAGCAGCTGGTTTATGGAGAACCAGAATGTTTTGGAAATGTTGTAGTTTTTTATGTTGCAGGTCAGTACAGTATGTTTTTATCTAACTTAATTTCAGTTTTAGTTTGTTTTCTGACTTTTCTGAATTTTTGGTGATGTGTTAACATTTTATTGGAAAACCGTATATTTCAGACTCTATATCCAAGTCTCATAAGGTGCTTTGTATTTTGAGACAACCAGGGGCAGGTTTAGCCCTAATTCTCTTTTTTTCTGAGTGGAGCAAGTTTATTTAGGATGTTCAAGAAAGCAGAATTAAAAAGAGCTAGTTTGTCATCTAGTGTAATGTATTTTAGAGCATTCCAGCTATATAGTTTTAGATAGCAGGCAAAGGAATCTTTGTTGAAATGTGTGAGGTTATGTGCTGTGCTGAAATGTGACTGATTTTTCTAGTTTGCTTTCTTATTACCTGGCTAGGGAGATGATCACTTTGGGTATCTGGAAGAGTACCTGTGGTAAAATCTTATGAAGTATAGAGGCGAGAATCCAAATAACTGGGAGTGATGATTAGCTGTCAGAGGTCATAGAGATTTATTGATTGGTTAAGTGAGTCAGAGGAGAGATAGAAAGTGAGATAGTTGATATTAAAATCACCCAGTATGAATCTTTCTTGGGAGATGTTGGATGGATGATACCTGGAAGAATTCTTCTGCAATAGATAGGTTTCTACCAGGTCACAAATGGATGGATAATGTTTTGTTTTGGTTGACTTTGAGGGTAGGCATGAGAATTTCTGCCTTACCAAATTGTGTAGGGTTTAGTGATGAAGGGGTAATCTCCAGAGAATATTTATAGTATTGCGACTCCACTGACCCTTTTATTTTCTGTCTGCTCTTTGTATATTATAGTTTGAAGTCAGAATTTCATTATCTTTTGTTTCCTTTCTCTGTCAGGTTTCAGTTAGTGCAACTTTGTCTGGTGTATATTAGTTAAGCCAGGCATGGAGCTGTGGTATTTTAATGCAGATGTTTTTAGTGTTTATATGTGTAATGCTAAGGCAAGAACAAGTGGTGTTATACTGTATTGGAGAGGTGTGGTTTGTGGGAGCTGCAGAGTTAAAGGTTTGTGGGGATGTAGCTGGTCCAAGGTTTTGGACAAATGTCGCCAATGAGTTTAAGTTTGGTGGAGATATGTTGGTTGTAGAATAATTTTTAATTTTAGCTTATGTATTATTGGGTTGTGTAAGTGTAGGTTGTGTTTGAAAAAGTCTGTTGTATTGGGAGAGTATAAGGTGGATGTTATCTTGGGTGAATTAAGGGCTGATTATGCTGCAACATTTTAGGTAGTTCAACTAGGATGATGGTGATGGGCTCTGTGATCTTGGGAGAGTATAAGGTGGATGTTACCTTGAGTGAATTAAGGGTTGAGTATGCTACAGCATGTTGGATAGTACAACTAGGATGATGGTGATGGGTGTGTGGTATTGGGAGAGTATAACGTGGATGTTATCTTGGGTGAATTAAGGGCTGAGTATGCTGCAGAATGTTGGATAGTACAACTAGGATGATGGTGATGGATTGTGTGGAAGTGTGAAGGCAAAGATGTTACATGGGTGAGTAGCACAAAAAGTGAAAGTCAGCATGGAGATTGGTATCATGGTAGTTAGTTGTAGGATGATAGTTTAACAAGTTTAGGGTGAGAGGAGAGGGTGGATAAAGAAGGGGGGTATATGATGCATTCTTAAACAATATGGTGTTGAGGTGTTGGCATGCAGGAGAGCAGGGAGTATGTTATGATATAAAGTACTGACGGGAGAAATGGATAATAGAAGGAGTATTGAATGAAATATGGAAGGGACTGCAAATAGTTAATGTGTGCCGGCTTTATAAACTGTGACTGGTTGAGCTTTGATGTGGGTGGAGATAGGGGAGTTTAAATTTAGAGCAAATGGGGATGGGTGGAAATAGGGGATATTTCAGGTAAATAAGATGAAGTACTTCTTTCCAAGTAAATATGCAAAATGTACACAACTTTTTTTTTTTAATATTTTTTGCTCTCCTAAGACCTCATTGTTACTAGACCAGGCTCCAGTACCCTATATCCAAGGTACTTGACTTTCTCCTATCCCCTAATCTTTCTTTCATGTTGCTAGGGCCAGTCATGAATCTTAAGGGCCATACCCACTTTCCCTTTTTCCATGCCCAATGCTTGTTATTCACATCTGAGGGTAACTCCTCTCTTTGGACCATGGCTTCCCTAAGACAGTGTCCCTCCCTGCTAGTCTGTAAGAGACTAAAGCCATTAACTGAACTGGGTTCAGCTGAGATGTAGTCAGATCTTTATCCAGCTATGCACAAAACACAACTTTTAACAGGGAATTGAAAATAAAACATTTTAAATCACAGATAATGGTCAGAAAAAGAGATTGCCATCGAAATTAGAAACTGGGTTTTCTCTTACTGTCTCGCTTTAAGTTCAAATAAATATTCAAAATCCTTGCAGGTGATGGTCGAGTAAAACCTTCCATAAGTCACACTTGTAGCTGTTACCATTCTTCTTTTGGATTAACAGTAAACCACTATATTCATAACCCCCAACAGGATTTCTTGTGGCTTTAGTTTGAATGGAGATGTCTAGCCTGTCTTCACATTTACATATCCAAGAGGGAAGGGTAAATTTCAGAAAGCCAAAGCCAAAATAAGGAAATTGTCATGTGACCTAGTCTAGAACCCTCCAATCAGACTCTACAAACAATTGTAAAGTGCATTTCCATAATAGCAAATATAATGGCATTTGACTTTATATATTTTCCTAAATATTATACATTTACTGAAAAGGCAAATACAATGCAACTTTTTTTTTTCCTTTTGTCTGTTAAGTAAGTACCTACACCCTTTTAAAATTATGATATCGCTTAAAAATAGTGTGTTTTTTATGCATTTTCTTTTGAAAGTCAGTTAATACTTTTTAACATTACTCTAGTTTGTCTCAGGTCTGACCTTGTGTGTGTGTGTGTGTGTGTGTGTGTGTGTGTGTGTGTGTCTACATTTATTACAAATAACTAAAGGAAAAAACACACTGGCACTTGTGATAACACCAGGCACACACATTTTATTTAACACTTTCTTCCCATATAAACCTTAAGGGATTTCAGTAAAATGCAATGTCCACATCCAAACACAGATTAGTACATCAGGACAATCATGTAGATATTCCATCATGTGACAGGATATTAAACAACCCAAAGAAAATTATGATAAAAGTGTTATTTTTTAAAATATACTACTAATAAAAAAGCACTTCTTTGTAGTTAAAACACCTTAATAAAATTATTAAAAATGGTATTTAATTAATCAAAGTTTTGCAGTTCTCATTTTAAGAAAGCTTCTAATAGAAATAAAATAACTGATGCCTGAAGACATAGCAGCATCCATATATAATTGCCAGATTAACTCTTTAAATTCAGTTTTGACCTCCCAGTCACCACCCTGTAAATCTCTTTCAACTTTTCCAAGAGTAAAAAATAAAAATGTATTCAAATTCTGACATTTAGCAGAATGTCTATTTAAAACATATGGTCTAGCTTTCCTTTTTATAGCGTACACATGCTGATAAATCCTCTGTTGGTATAAAATACCTTGCAATAGTCTGTTTCTCAGTTTCACCATTAAGTATATTACATTTTCTAGAAGGCTGAGAAGAATATATGTTGCATACATCTGTCTGTATATTATTCATGGTGAAGCCTTACAGAAATCAGCAACAAATAATGTAGTTGTCAGTAAACTGAGAAATTTTAAATACATAAGACAAAGGAGCTCACATTTTATTTTCAGTGCATACATCTAAACTGTTCAACACCAGATTTTTTATTTATGATTTTTTTGAGTATAATATGATTTAATATGACTAAAAAGACAGCAGGTTTATTCAAAATGAAAAATTGGTAACTGATTTAAGTGATAATAAGTAAGACGTAGGCTATATTTTTTTTCTGACAGACCACCACAAGAGTATGATTATAAGGTTGCATTTACTCTGCTACAAATTGTATTTGTGATATCAGTTTTCAGTAACAACATTTGTTCTTGTCTTTAAGTGTTCACAAATGTCGTGCAAATGAACATCTACCTGTCTCAGTATATCAGCAGAAATCAAAACTGTAGCGTCAATGCCATTGCAGAGACTGCCTAATTCATTACACTGGATGATGTAACTTGTATATGGCTCAATAAGTGTTCTCCTTTTTTGACTTTTCTTAGTAACAGCAGACAATTACAGCACCAACTTTGTTACATCATATGAGGAACTTAGCTGTGCCTCTAAGAACTGCTGTATCAGGAGAAAATGTTCAGTTCTTTTCCAGCATTCTAAAAATTCTTCTTTATCACTGAAGTCACAGTGTGAGCAAGTTTTTATTTCTCAGCTAAAACAGATTGCAGAGTTATTGCAGATAACTGCAGTTTTTATGTCATTACCTCCAAGGCATGCATTGAATCAGGTACAGTGTGACATACATTTTCAAGTCCAGAGAAAAAAAGCAAGGGTAGTATCTGTTAAAATATAGAAACTAGCTACCAAAAACGTGTGTGTGTATGTTATATGCATCTGTTTATTTATTTATAAATATATAAACATGCACATATACTGAACATGGTTATGGCTTTGATGTTTAATACTTTCTAACTAAAAAAAAACTAATTAGCTGGTGGTCAAAAGTGAAGAAATGACATGCTGCCTCTGTCCTCTCTATATATTGTATCTCCCAGCATTAATTAAGCTTTGTAGTGAAGGTATAGGCAATACTATACCACAAGACCTGAATTAGACAACTACTCTTTGAACTTAGTAGAAGAGGCCTGGAGGTACTTGGCACTAACTGAAACTTACAAGAAAACCCTTTCTATACCCAGTGCCAGGCACAGAGGGCAAACCCTTTTTTGCATCCAGATGACCCATGTTTGATTAGCAACACAGATGCTAGAGGGAAGAGTGGAGGATGGGAACACATGACACATACCCGTTTACCTATCCTGAAGGTAGGGAGGCAGCCTAAACTTGCTACAATAGCAGCATTAAGAACTCGACAAGACCTATGCTGCAAGATGTGTACCGCTTATTTAGGAGGTTGCATATGCACAGAAGCACACAAGACAGAGGAGATAAGGGGAGAGGAGAAGACAGGAGAAAGAGGAGAGGTGGGGAGAGGCAATGGTAGCAGTAATTGTTAGCTGTGGGAAGGAAAAAAAAAACAGAGAACACCTTTTCTACATGCATCATTGCCAGATTTTCAGGATAATTTTGATTCTAAAGAGCTAAGGGTTCAAAAGACATATCCTTCCTGTATTGCAATGAGTAGACAGTAGAGCAGAGCTTTCAAAGTGTAGGGTTTATGATGAAGACAGTCACTGTGTAACACCTAAGTATGGTACAGTATAAATAATAATGCAGAAGGAAGGAATTTTTTCGTTTATATTCCTAAATTGCATTACTGTCTGTTATACTAAATTTCTCATACATATAGGGAACCTACCAGTCAAAATATTGTGGTCTCAGAATTTTGAAGCAATTGAACACTTCTGAGCATGAAAACTGTTGTGTATCTTTCTTTAAGAACTGTGCCTTAGTCAAGTCATTCTAATCATTTCAGCGCAGTGTGTAGCCTGACAGCACTGTGGTTACCACCTCCTGCATGTCTTCAGAAATTAGCAATGCAGAGGAGGAAATGGGATATTCATCTCCAGCTGGAAAGTCTATACCTTTGAGCACCTAGCATGGCATTTTTTAATTAGATACTTGAGCATATGGCTTTTTAGAAACAAGGAACAATTAAATATTGAAAGCAGTGGTCTTGGTTCTTAGCTCAAATTTTCTGATGACTAAATTTCATGATACCTCTAGCCTTGTGACTGGTATCATAACAAATGTGAAACCTTATCATACTTTTAAACGAGTATATCTCTGTTATTACTTGAGTAGCTGCATAAAAGTGCTTCAAAGACATTTCAGCTGTTTACAGGGGTTTGATCACATAACCTCCACTTGCTTTCTATATGCTTCTGGGAAGTACAATTTAACTAAACCAGGGCATATGGGTCATCAGTAAAATACCATTTCTACCTGATCATCTTTACTGTGGTAGCAAAAACTATTACACCGCAACATATTAAAGTATCTTACAACTGAATGTCTGAATATTTTAGCATTTTAAAGGGCAATGACAAAGGGTGTTATTTACAAAAATGCCATCATTGCACATGGTTGCATAAACTGCCGACAGTTTTCTTAACTAATAACATTCAGCAATGTTGTGTCACAAAATAGAGTGATTCAAAATACTCTGTTAGTCTGCCCTGTCTTTTTTACATTCCTTCACAGAACAAACAAGCCAGAAATAACATCAGCCATTTTGATTAACAGACATGTTCACAACATTTGTGTTAACATCTGTTTTGCTTTACTTAAAAAATCTGTTCCACTATCGGTTCATTCCTCAGCAAGAAACTGAATAACACTGCATTTAGTAATAAACCATCAGATCCTTGAGTAAAGTACTTACTGTTTTTAAAGGCTACAGTTACGTTCTTTGTAGTCCTAATGGCACTGATAATGAATAATTTTCAGTTTAAAATAAACATGCTTGCACTTCAGTTTTCCCTTGACTTACAACCTCCATCCTACTCTTCCATGTCCCCTCACATAATCAGCTTATTTATCACAGAATAATTGCTCTTTTGATTGTGTTCTGTAGAGCCATATCAGCTGTTCCTTCACATAGAAAAGTCAGCTATTTTTATTTTTGTATTCATTTGTAAACCATGTTAACTCATTAGACATATGTACCTTTTCAGGGGTGACCTATACAAACAAAGGTAGAAAGAATCAAACCCCGCACCTTTCATTACATGAAACAACTTGTTATAAATGTTTTATGAACTTGAAACGTGTTCACTGTGAGCCTTAGGAAAACAGCATTTACTTCCCTGTGAATGTAAAACATCAGTAGTACACACAAGAAGTAGTGGTGCATGAGTTAGAAACACTTGCAGTATAGGGTGCATACTATAAGCATGAAACAGCTGGTAGACTTGCAATTACTGAAACTCTGAAATGAGTTCTGAGAAACTGATGGGCAAAATGATAAAATGCTATAGCCATGCCTTTCAGTTGGCTTTTTAATAGCTTAAAATAAATTAATGTTACATTTTTCCATGTCTTGTACTTCAAAAGGATCAAAGACAAACAAGAATCCTGAACACTGTCTGTAGCATACCTTTAGAAGTACTTGGGTGGGTAAGTGATGAAACAGGTTTGGGTCATGGAACATAGTAAAGCCTCAGTGGAGCAGCATCTCCATCTTTGTGTCTTGTACATGTGTAGGCCATGTACCTCTTCTGGTGTCCTAACTACTAATGCTTCTATTTTAGGAATGTCAGAACATGAATCCAGATGCTAGAACACAGTATCAGAAACATGGCACCATCTGAACACCGTGCAAAGACTGAACTCAAGATTGCAGAATTAGTCATTTGTTAAATTTTGTTTACAAGAGCACCACCTGCAGAATTTGCTTTCTCTGTCTGTTGATGTTATTCCTTGAAAAAATGCTCTTTCCTTTTCAAACTTAATTTGTTGTGAACAGTATTTTCCTGGGTAAACAGTTTTTACATTTTTGGAAAACAGCTCATCTCAGTAAGTTGATTATTACCCATTTAGAAGCCACTTACTTACAAAACACAGAAAATGGCAGCCCTATACCTGACTGAGTATAAAATGGATGAGGGTTGAACTTGTCAAAGTACACCTCTTCAATTTGTAGCTCATCAGTCACTGATAAGGAATTTGTGCCACCATAAATTATATTTGTGTTCTCTCAGTGATTCAGAGATTTTTGGAATTCTCACTATTTTTGGTGGTTGCATAACAATGACGTTAGTATACACAAGTAAAGAGTTTACATGGAAGAAGCCCACAATATCAGGGCTGCAAGGGGTCTTGACTCCCTGAAATGCTTTTCTTCCTTTTTTCCAGTTGAAGCTTTGATTGACTTGTTTTGCATTGTCAATGCTTCGGTCAATTTCTGTTTGATGAGATGTGGAATCTACAGAAAATATGTATTTTTCCTAACTTATGTGTTGAGTTATGGCAGAGAATCCAAACTTCAATTTCTGGGAAGATTTACTTTCAGCTGTTAACTCATAACACAATACATGTAGACCCTGGAGATAAAGATTTGAGATATATCTCATTATAAGTAGCCTCTGTGTGTGTATATATATATATATATATATATATATATATATATATATATATATAAAAAACAGGGAAAGTCCAGTGTGCCATGTTTATTCATACTACAAATGAAGAGGTCATCAAATAGTTAAACACTTTTGCTCTAAATGAGGAGGAAAGAAGCAGATTGGAAGTGTTGATACATAAAATCTAGGCGAGCTGTGAGTCAAAAAAATCTACCCTATTTAAGACATTTATTCTATGCCAGAAAACAATGGGTACAAGAAACTATTTGCACATGTGATATAGTTAAGGCACAGGATACATGACTGTGAAATTCAGCAACCATGTGATCCATTAGTATGTGACGGAATAGTTTGTAGCATAAGAAATGTCCATATGAGATGAAGATAACTGGGGGAATCTGACTTTATACTAGAGAAGGCGACAGTTTTGCTTTATGTCAGTTACTGATCTATTGAGTGTCCAATCAAAATCTGTAATGGATGACTTAGAAGTGTATAAAATTGATAATGTGGTTGAGAATAAGGAGAAAACACTACATAGAAGCCATAAGAATAATAAGAACAAAAATGGACTGGACAACATGCAGTCTCTCACCATGCTATCCAATATGACATTGATAACACATGAGCAGCAAAGAAAAACAGCATTGTTACTAGCTGTAGTTACAGGTGTGAAAAATGACAATGCAAAGCAAAAATCAAGCATATAGAATGTGTGGAGCTGTTGGTCATTATGCAGGGATGGATTTTAATATAAAATGTCACAAAACTAGAATAGTAATACTCCGGAAACAGAAACATTAGAAATGCAGTTTGTGAATAACATGCAGGCACGTCACAGGGACTTAGCGTGCAAAACTGAGCTGAGTAATAGGAAGTCTGATGATAAAACTAAGAAAGAATGCCAGTAGAGCTTACAGGAAATCTGGACTAAAAAAAAAAAAACTGTAGACAAAGGGCAATGTGCTGTATTTAAGCTTGACACTTTAACATATCACCTAAGCCTGCATTAAGAAGTTAGCTGTAAACTACATGGTAAGTGAATCTGTGTGTATATTATTTTCATTGGGAAAGAAAGCTGCCATTAATGATGGAAACTGTGTCTGTGAAATGTCCCATTCATAGGACAGTACAAAACATGATGAAAAATGTTGCACACCCTCTTACTTAACTAGTAATGTGTTTTGGCTTTTCCCGGTTAGGGGTCACCACAGCGGATCACTGGTTTGCTTATGAATGGCAGTAGATTTTTACGGTGTCAAATTGCCAGCCCAGCGCACAACCTTCAAAGAAGGCACACCCACTCATGCACGTACCTACCTGCATGTTTTTAAAGTTCACTCGACCACAGGGAGGACATGCAGACTCCGCACAGAAGACACTCCAGCTGAGAATTGAACTTACTGTAAGGCGACAACGCTAACTGCTGCACCACCGGGGCCCTCTTACTTACCTACTCTCCTAATTTAAGTCAGTACCTTTAGGATAATACAACATTATCTGTGGTATCTGAAAAAAAAGACAACATGAGGCAAAAAATAGCTAATGGGCTCTAACCACATGGCTGAGTTTAGTTACATGAATATAGGTTTGGTATCAAAACTGGGTGACTTGATGGTAATGGTTGCAAAAAACCTAGAGACCATGCCAGCAATCAAGTCTGAGAATGCTGAGCACCAACACGCTCTAGCTGTCTAGTCTGAGAATGCTGCACACCAACACGCTCTAGCTGTCTAGTCTGAGAATGCTGCACACCAACACGCTCTAGCTGTCTAGTCTGAGAATGCTGCACACCAACACACTCTATCTGTCTAGTCTGAGAATGCTGAGCACCAACATGCTCTAGCTGTCTAGTCTGAGAATGCTGAGCACCAACATGCTCTAGCTGTCTAGTCTGAACATGCTGTGCACCAACACTCTCTAGCTGTTTACAATGACAAAAGCATCTTCCCTCAAGTCTGCAGTGAACACGCAGGCTACAGAGCTGCAGGATTGTGTGTGCAATGTCCTTGAGTATGATTTCAAATTTTAAGAGAATATGAATAAAAATGGAAGGTTTACAGATAATCATCAGAAGAATCATCTCAGGTTTGGGGGGAGTTGCCACAGAATGTGCAGTGTGAGGTCATGTGTGCTTTCTCAACTGCCTAGTATATCTAAGGCAATCAATATGAGCTTCACTCTGTACTTGGTTACTGAAAGGATACATAGAATCTGAAGCAAACAAATCCAAACTGGGTCCCACTTTGCCAAGTCATATTTAAACTTATGAATTTCATTGATAAAGAACAAATACTTTTTTATAATAAAGAAGGGGAAGTATTTTTATTGTACAGCCACCAAATCCACCTACTCTAAGATTATGCCCAGCCACACTGAGGAAACATGTTGGAACTCTCTCTATACATGCCACACTAGCATGAATGACTTTGGTCCTCTGCAGATCCAGTATGTGTCAGCATGGGATAAGATGATTCTTAATCCTGCTTGCATTGCCAAAAATAGTCAGCACCTCTCATTCCAAGACTTCTGCATGCCTTTGCTGCCTCCTTAGTGCCTTTTTATACAGAGTCCAGCTGATAGATATCCCAATGTAACTAACACCCCAAATCTAAAACAGGATCACATTAAGGCAGTTCTGCTCAATGTCAGAAGTCTTAAAAACAAAATGTCTGACCTACAGGTTCTCCTGCATTTGGAGCACATCTAAGTCAGTGTAATTACTGAAATAAGGTTTAAGTTTATAAAGCACTTCCTCCTTACCTGTGTTTTACACCTACTATGCTTTCAGACCTGATGGCACTTGTGGAGGTGTCTCCATATTTCATAGAGACCATACCAACTCTGGCAGATCCCCAGGGATCCACAAACAGAGCACAATAACCTTCAAATTACACTGAATAAAATCAGCTATCATTTTATAGAGTGTTACAGGATACTCTCTATGTAACCTGAAATTCATGTAAACTTCATAGTTGTAATTGAAGAATTCCACATAGACAAAAAACTCCATTATTTTGAGAAACTTTAACTACTCATCAATAAACAGCAGCACCTATACATCAAAAGTAGGATATGCCCAAAGCTTCCTTGATTTAAAAAAACAAAAGCTCCTTGGAATAAATTTTTAAGAAACCCACAAGAAAGCAAAATATTATTGACATGTTATTTACAAATACAGCTTGTTTGTATACAATTCCTCTGGTATCTCCTTCCCTGGTTAAGTTAAATCATAAACTAGTGACCTTCACTATAAGATCCTCTAAACCTAAAAATTCCAATATTTCAGGATTCAATTATTTCAAATGTACAAATCTCATTAAATTCTATGACAAAGATTCAAGATCCACTTATTCCATCATAACCCCAGACATTACCTTAAAAGGAAACTACACAAAATAATTCCCTGTCCACTTAGATAAACACATAGAATACACAACAGCAACCATATCTAAAAATAATAGGAAGCTGGCAAACCACTCTAGTGGCTCACCAACATACATAAACTCTACAATAAAAGAAAAAAGCTCCTTGAAGTATTCAGAACATCTTGCTCACTTACTCATTCTTTACATGTTGTATCCAACGTCTAGACTGACCCCACGGACAGCCACCACTACCCACGGAGTTTTCAACACAAAGGGGGGGGGCAAAAGTAGATTGCCAGGCCATTCTTCATATCACACATGCACAGACTCACACCAACTGCAATTTAGAGTCCCCAATTCAGCAGATATAAGAGCCCTCAAATCCAGTATAATATTAAATAATTGACTAAAAACTTAAAAAAAAATATTAAGAATACTAAGCCAGCCAATGACCTAAAGATAGCATCTGAAGCTAAGGACAACTACAAATCCTTCTTTAATTACATTAGGAAACTAAGAAATAACACCCAGCAGAGCAGAACTTACAAAAGATGGCATCACCTATACTGACCTGGCAGACATTGTTTACATACTGGATAATAAATGTAGGGCAAACTTCATCCCAGAATCAAATATTCAAACCCACTTTTCCTCACCGCTAAACAAAAACAATGATCATGCTCTAAATGTGCTCATGAGACCTGATAATATACCCAGCTGTTTAATAAACAGTCCCACGCAAGTCCTGATAGACCCAGTCCATGAACTCTTCAACCTGTGTTTATCCATTATCTTAATCCGGGAAGTCTTGTACCTAGCAGTGGTGATGTCACTCTTTAAGGTTACCCAATCACTGACCCTGGGAATTAGAAGTCTATAGGCCTGACAAGACTCATAAGTATGACATTAAACATCTCATCACTGTAGACCTACAGCAGCTTGGCTTTGTTAAGTGTGGATCCTGTCTAATTAATCTGGTTATCATTTTTGGAAAACTAACACAAGCTATTGACAGCTGCCATGCTGTACACATGGTGTAACTTGATCTGGCCCAGACCTTTGACACTATACCCCATGCTGCCCTAGTTAGTAAGTTAAATGCATTACCTGTATGATGGATATCAAATTGGATAAAAGATAGAAGCCATACTGTGTGAATAGTAAGTGCTTCATCAAAGACTACGAAGGTAAAGTGGTTCCACACAGTCTGTGTCATTACCCCTTTTGTCTGGCATTTATTTTTCCATTCCCCTAGATCACAAAGGAAGACATCTGGCTATCCAAGTGTGCAGATAACTGCTAATTGGAAGTCTTTGTCAAACCACTCTCTGAAACCTAAGTTCTGCAACAAAAAATTACGCTTGCAAACACCTGGTGTGCTAATAATAGGATTAAATAGAATTCTAAAGAGTGTAATAAAATCACATTTGGTAAACCATCCACTTCCTCAGTATATGACATAGACAATACCCTACTCCATAAAGAGAATATTGCTAATGCCTTTTTTAGGCAAGGCTCAAAGGACAACCACCACCGTAACAGATATAAGCATGCAAAATCTGAAGGTAATGCTGCTCAATGCTAGAAGTCTAAACCTCAAAATGCACTCTCTCGAGGCATTTCTAAAAATGGAGAACATCAACATCTGTGCAGTAACTGAGACCTGGTTCAAGGCTCCAGAGAGCACCCCTGCAATACCAGGGTACAACCCTTACCACACTTTTCGGCCACCAAACCAGGACCGAAGCACTAAAGGCGGAGGAGTGTCCATATTCACCAAGGATATTCACACATCCAGGCTAGCTGCCCAACACAATGCATCTGAAATTCTACAGGTACAACTAATACTAGGTAAGACTGCAATCCAAACTGTAGCTTGCTACAGATCCCCCACCATGCCCCAAGATTCTCACTACACTTTCTAAACATACTGGAAAATATTAAGATACAACCAAACACCCTAATACTGGGCAATTTCAGCTACCCTGCCATTAATTGGGAAAACTACTCAGGCACCAACACCTTAGCCCAACGGTTCTTGGAATTTATAAATTCCAATGCCCTGGATCAACTAATCCACAGTCCCACCAGGGGCTCAAATATCCTAGATCTGGTCATTGCCAACATGGGTGATTGATGCTCTATGCCAGTGGTCACCCCCCGTTGGTCAGGTCTGACCATAAGCTAATCACCCTTGATGTCCTCATCCCACCCTGAACCCCACCGTAGGGAAACCTCCATAAAAAACTTCTCCAAAGCTAACTTCATGCTACTCAAGTCAGAAGTGGCAAACTTCATGACACCCATGCAGACGGGAACTGAAAGTTTGACTGCTGAATCCTACACTAAGGCACTGTACAAGCACATCCACTCATGCATGAATCATGCCATTCCAAATAGAACCAAGATGCTCTCCTCCAAAAAAAAAGAAGTCAATCTGGTGGTCCCCTGCCATAAACAAACTATACAACAGAAGGAAGAAACTGTTGCAGAAAATAGGAAAATCCCAGGATGCAAAATACTCCCTTACCAGCCTCAGTAAGAAGCTGAGATCCCCCGTAAAATCCTCCAAAGTTAGTTACAAAAATAAAATTGCCAAAGATTCCAAGGACAACCACAAGGCATTCCATAGTTATGTCAAGAATCTAAATGGCAATGCTCAGATTTGTTCTGAGCTACAGTAGAATGGCATTAAATATACTGATCCCAAGGATATTGCCAATATCCTGGCAGATCAATTCAGTGCCAACTTCACCCCCCTCTCACCCCCTAATGGGTCCAGCTCAATACCAAAAGATTGTCAAATCCTGGTAATCACGGCCACACAGGTAAAAAAACACACTCTCCAAAGCTAAGAATACAGCATCCATGGGACCAGAGAACATCCTGGGCTGTGTACTACATGAACTACAAATTGAACTGGCACCTCACCTAAGTGTCATGTTTAATCATAGCCTCACCTCAGGCTTTATGCCCAATGAGTGGTGCACAGCTACAGTTATCCCACTCCACAAGGGGGGATCCACCTTGGCTCCCGGGAACTATCATCCCATCAGTCTGACAAGCCTGATCTGCAAAGCCATGGAACGCATTATCATGGAACTTATAAACAAAGACATTGGCAACCTTCAAACACTTGACCCCACCCAGTTTGGTTTTGTAAAGGGCCAATCTTGTCTCCTCAACCTGATTGACTTCTACGAATCAGTATCCAGAGCCGTGGATGAGGGCAAGGCAGTCCACACAGCCTATCTGGACCTCACCAAGGCCTTTGACACCATCCCCCACTCTGGAATCATAGATAAACTTACTAAGCTGGGCATTAACCCCTACATCACTCGATGGGTTGCCAACTGGCTTACTGACAGAACCCACACTGTAAAAGTATCCGACTCAAAATCCAGCTCCAGACAACTGACAAGCGGAGTACCTCAGGGTTCAGTCCTGGGACAGCTCTTGTTTGGCATCTACTTCTCTGAAGTACAGGCCAGCACTAAGGGATTCTGGAAAACAAAGTTCACAGATGACTGCAATCTGGGAGCCATTATTGAATCCTCAAATTATGTGGATATTCTACAAAAGGGCCTTACTGAAACAGATGCTTGGTGCCAGAGCCATGAGCTCAAGATCAATGCCAAGAAATGTATAGTTATCCCCTTTGGGAAAAACCATGTACCCGTGAATTACCACATAAGTGGCAGTACATTAAACACTGAAAGTGTGATAAGGGACATAAGGACACAAGTGGACAGTGGTCTCACCTTCGATAACCACATCACCATAACAGTCAGGAAATCCTTCTATGTGGCAATTTGGTTATCGAAGAAAAAAGGAGGTCATTGTCCCACTGTACTCATCCCTTATTAGACCCATTATAGAGTACAACACCCCATTTGGTATGTACCTCACAAGACATCTGCATCAACTGGAAAGGCCACAGAAATACCTCACTAAAAGAATCACAAGCCTAAAGCAGATGCCCTTTGCTGACCGTCTAAAAAAACTCTAGCTATACTCTGTCGCATATCGCCTTCTCAGAGACGATCTCTGCTTAACATACAAGGCCACGTCAAACCCAGAGCTGTTGGACATGCTACACTTAAAGAAATCCCAATCCTTCAGAGCCATATGCTCCAGGGATCTACTTCTCCGAAGTAAAGGCCAATACTAAGGGACTATGGCTAACAAAGTTTGCAGATGACTGCAAACTGAGAGCGATTATTGACTCTCCAAATGATGTGGATACTCTGCAAAAGGGCCTTACAGAAACAGATGCTTGGTGCCAGAGCCATGGGCTCAAGCTCAATGCCAAGAAATTTATAGTTATCCCCTTTGGGAAAAAACATGTACCTGTGAATTACCACATAGGTGGCAGTACACTAAACACCAAAAGTGTGATAAGAGACTTAGGGACACAGATGGACAGTGGTCTTACCTTCAATAACCACATTGCCACAACTGTCAGGAAATCCTTCTATGTGGCACACCTCATCACTAAGGGCTTTTAATTCTGAAAAAGGAGATCATTGTCCCACTGTACTCATCCCTCATTAAGCCTAAACCAGATGCCCTATGCTGACCACTTTAAAATACTCCAGCTATACTCTGTTGCATATCGCCTGCTCAGAGGCGATCTCTGCTTAACATACAAGGCCATGTCAAACCCAGAGCTGTTGGACATGCTACACTTAAAGAAATCCTAATCCTTCAGAGCCACACCCTCCAGGGATCTAAACCTTGTCATCACCATAAAGAAAACATGCTGGGAGGATAGGTTCCTGACCCAGAGACTCCCTAGACTCTGGAATAGACTACCCATACATGTCAAGCAGAGTGCCTCTTTGACCCTCTTCAAAAGGAACCTTGACAATTGGATGGGAGAAAGGAAATTCACCCGAGAGATCACGTCAGTCACCCTGCTAGACAAGGGTCCAGGAAGTAAATAGTGTGGGAAAAAATAGCCAGGGAATTGTTATGGCTAGGCTTGTATAGGCCCTAGGGCCGACAGCCTAGTACCAACCTATGAACCTATGAATCTATGAACCTGGTCATCACAATGAACAAAACATGCTGGAGGGGTAGGTTCCTGACCCAGAGACTCCCCATACTCTGGAATAGAATGCCCATACATGTTAAGCTGAGCGCCTCTTTGGCCCTCTTCAAAAAGAACCTTGACGATTGGATGGGAGATAAGAAATTCACCCCATGGATCACTTCAATTGTCCTGTTAGACAGGGGACCATGGAAGTAATATCCAGGGAATTGTTATGGCTAGGCTTGTATAGGTCCTAGGGCCGATAGCCTAGTACCAACCTATGAACCTATGAACCTTGTATGCTGGTTGATAATTCCATCTCCTTTGATCATCATGTAATAAGAGTCCTTCTGCTTGGCATAGCTGATTGTCAAGGGGATATCTTTCAGATTAAAAGAAGTCATTGCCCCATTATATTCAGCATTGATAAGGACAATTAATGAATACAATGCCCTCTTTGGGATGTACCACTCTAAACATACCAAATAACCAGAAAGACCCTCAGAGGTACCTAACTAAGAAGATCACTGGCTTAAAAACCCTAAGCTACCAGAAAAGACTGGCAGTGTTGTCCCTTTAGTCAGTATCTTACAGACTCCAAATGGGAGAGCTATTCCTTGCCTTCCAAGCCATTAAGGATCCAGTAGCCCTAGATCTTTTGTATCAGGCTGGCACAGTGGTGCAGCGGTTAAAACTGTCGCCTCACATCAGGACGTTCTCTGGGTCAATTCTTGGCTGGGTTGCCTTCTGTGCAGAGTTTGCATAACCTCCCTGTGTTCACATGGGTTTCCTCTGGGTGCTCCAGTTTCCTTCCCCATTTCAAAGATATGCATCTGGAGCATTTTATTCCCAGGCATCCACTGAAAATAGAATGTCTTATATTGACTTTCCCACTCAACAAATGTTAAATAAATAAATAAAATCTCCACAAACTGAATAGTCCCACAAATCCACAAATGGGACAGTCCCATAAATATCAGAACAATCTATTTAAGTCTTCACTAGCAGATGAACAAAACAAGTTTAAGAGATAGGTTCATTAAACATTGCCTCCCTCAAATTTAGAATAAACTCCCACTAGAAATTAAGCAATGTAATATGTTATCTTCATTGAAATGAAAACTAGACAATTAGATAGGCATTCACAAATTCACTACTGACTTTACTGGTCTAGCCCTGCTTAAGAGAGGAGGTTTAGTCTGTGTATGGATACTGACAAAGTGTAACTGGTCACAAGATTCACTTAACTTGTATTTCCTATGATCCTATAAGCTCATAGATAAATACTAGGCTCTTAATTATTAGGTGAATACTAGGCTAACACCCTGAAGGGACTTTTAAAGCTTAACCAATAACCTAAGTTTAGAATCAAGCCCTGTATTTTGTAACTTTAAGGTGAAGGCCTTAACCATTGTGCCAAACGCATCCCTATGGTCCTATAAAGCTTTTTCATCCATCAGACCACTGTAGTATAAAAAATCTAGATGCCTGACTGAGTAAGCTATTGAGTATATGAAGCAGTATAACTTTTTCTCTTCTACCTGTACAGTGCGGCAGTTTTTGAAATATAAATTGTTCACGGTACACATATTAAATGAAGCGCCCATACAGAATAGCAGGTACCATAAACAGAATCAATATCAGAACTCAGTCAAACAATGAGGGACAAACTAGAAGCCCACCATCATTGGAAAGGGCAAAGACTATATAAATCTCCAGACAGACAACTTCTTCATAAAGAGATTCAGATACCTAATAGGTTGAACCTTTTTCAGATGAATCCAAGGTTAATGGAATGGATTCATCATTTCCCATCAAACCTGACAAACCAAATCAGACATCAGAAAGTGAAAAGAGAAGGCTAATGTGAGTGCAGATACTACAACAGAAAGAGGAGACATTCTAAAGAGCAGCAGCAACTAAGGGCTCAGCAAAATATATGGATCCTACGAGATGAAAGCTTTAGGGGAAACAAAAAACATTAAAGGGATGAAACATGAAACTTCTCATAAAGAAACAAAATCATTTTATGTGACCAAAAGGACTACAACAGTAGAGTTGCATATAGGCCACCCATGGTCAGTTCTTCTATCACTCATCATTCTGTAGCCAGTCTAACCAAAAACGGAAGAGACAGACCTAGTTCTGATAAGTTTTAACAATACTTCAAAACCCACCCATTCTACTGAATGTATCTCCAAGACTGACTGCAAAAGGAGCTCACAGCTCCCAAACAGGTCAAGAGAATAAAAACAACTTATCAGAATACAACAGAGAGGACATAGGACACCACAATCCTCAAATTGTATCTGCAAGAGAGTGTTTCAGCAACAGGAACAGTGACAGGAATGGATCAGGAAGGTGAGTACAGCACTAAAGTTAAATTCAAACTACAAAGTACTTACTTTTAGTTCATTTTAGTTTACAAATGTGCACTGGAGTTTGTTTTAAAAAGGTTTTAAGTTTGGGCCTTCACAAAGAATGCATTTAACAGTCACAGTAGTGGACTTTAAGCTCTACCATAAAAGGTTAATTTACAGTATATTTTAATGGAAACTTGCTTGGCTGGTAATGCAAATGTTAGTAATATTAAAAAGAAAAGATGTTTAACCCATACCTAATACCTTCCCTGTAAATTTTTGAAACTCTGATTGAGACATCTGGATGTTTTTAAGATATTTTTTGTCTGATAAGGGATACAGCAAAGGTGGTACCTTTGGCACCCCTTATGCTAACACATGACCACAGGAAAATACAGATAGGTTTATAGACATAGGAGATGGCAGCAAATACTTTCTTACATGCTGAAAGTGCTAATCTACCCCATGTAGTATCAGCGTTGCCCTTTGATAAGCTTATACTAACAAAAAGAAAAACAACAGTCAAGGAAGATTACGAAAAAGTAACAGAAGACATTATTACTAGAGAGAGGGAAAGTAGGTATAAAGGACATAATGTTGGCCAAGAAGAATGTTGATGGAAGGGGTGAACTGTTAACATTTGGAAACAACAAGCAACATAAAATAGCATAGGAAGATCATAGCAAACAACTTTTGTGCAACAAAAGTTACTACTTTTTTGAGGGATTTAGTGAATGAAAAAATATGGAACTTTGACATCTCCTTCTAAATCAAGGAATATTTTGTCATGGTTTCTTCCTTTTTCTTTTATGAGAGCATTTGATTTGTGAGAACTCGTTCTTTTAAGACACTAAGATGTAACACAATACATATATACATTTGGTAAATGCAACATGTGTAACAGTTGCAATGGAAAGAGGTAAATATTAGCTCAAAAGATGAATGCTGAATGAATTATTTATATGTCAAATTGAATTTGTATTTTCTGGTCTTAAATGTGAATGTTTCCTTAATAAAAGGTACACAGGGCTAACAAAAAGACAAATCAAAAACGAGATTTTGTGAATATGAAAATTATGCTAATACAGTAGTACAGCTAGCTAGCTGTGCATTCTAACAAAAGTAATGACAACAGGTTTAGTGCCTTCAAGGCTTTTGGTCATCGGTAAGCCCTATTTACCTAGGGAAGAAGATAAAGTGATTTACATAAAATAGAGACAAGATTTATACTAAAATATGACACTATTCTCTAGGAACCTCATTGTTGACAGTACATGGGAATATCTGATCTATTAATAATGTTTGTGCAAATATTGACATCACATGATGTCATTATTTTCTGAGATTAGATAGGAATAATTGATATTCATCTTTGTTTAAATTTTAACATTCTAGAATTCCATTACTTGTCTACTAATATGGAGCCAACATGTAAAAGCCAGAAATATAAGCAAACGAGATTTCAAATGTGAGTAAGGTTATTTTACATGAAAAAGCAGGATGTAATTAAAATTATTTAATGCTATAATGTGCAAGGAATACATATAACAAAAGGAAATTTTTGCTCCCTACAAGGCTGGTAAGCAGAGACACTAAGGAAAAATAAATATATTTTTTTAACTTCCATCAGTTCATGTGGCTGTATATAGATATAGAATAAAACACAGTACATAAATATAGAATATAATATAGTATACTTTTACAAAGTAAAAGTAACTTGTATACATGAGTAATGTGGCAAGCTGGGGTCTTGTCACTTGTAAACAAAGTTTCAACGGAAATACATTAATGGCTGGTGCCTTGTGTATTAGGCCTCATAGCTTTGATGTTGTCCTAATCAATAATGCTTCTAGTTCAAAAGGATTCCAGCATTGTACTGAAATTACAGGCTTAGGAATGGCGGTAGTCACTATTCGAGGACTGAGTATGAAAATCAAATAATTCTAGCCCACTAAGTTCTAGCACTGCACTGTTGTACATTATTGACTCACTATTCAGCAACCAGTGCTGTCAGAGTTACAAAACAATGTTATTCATAAGTCCACAAGTTCGAATTTAGCTGTGTTCAGGCCTTAAAGATATATAGGAACAGATTCCCTTTATAATTTCGAAAAACTGAAATCCCGAATTTCAGTTTTTCGAAACCATAAAGTCGAACGGCCTAAATCCCGAAATTACACAATCACGAAACAAAAGATCACAAACAGAAACACACCATACACCACACAACACATGCATCATCCAACCCAAAACACAACAAAAACACATACAAACACAAAAACACAAACAAATAAACCTACACTACATATAAGCAGGGGGGCAAGCCCCCCTGCACCCCCCCACTTATATATACTAACTCCGAGATCGCACAAACACACACATAAAGGAAACACACCCACACATTTTACAGCCCCTTGCACACACACAAACATCACAGATATATACAAACACCAACACATCCATCACTTACACACATATACTTTCACCTGCCTACCCTAACCCACACGTACAACTAACAAACACATTCACATACACTCAAACTCCCACACAAAACTCTAATAAAACACTTACTTACTTTAAATCACATCAAAATCCATACACAACACGAAACATGATCCATTCACAATACTGCACGCAACTCACCATAAAGCCATAACCGCAAATTTGAGATATTCGGATTCGCAATTATGCACTTTCGTGATTTTCAACATTCGATTTTTATAAGTTCGAAAAACTGAAGTTCGGGATTTCAGTTTTTTGAAATTATAAAGTGAACCCATAGGAGCACATAATCCTTCACATTAAACAGGAACTTCCTACTACCTATTTAGTCATCTATAGTTGATTTAAAATCCTGTGTTACCAGATCTCTAAAATCTGCAGGGACCGTTTTTTTTGTTATTATTCATTTCAGAATAAAGTTTGCATTTCCATGTTTCAAAGTGTATTGTTCTTTTAAAACTGTAACCCTAAATGTGTTCACATGAATTCATCCCTAGATGCTTTGCAAGCCAAATTAAATTTAACTCTAGCAGTTCCATGTCTGATGCTAGCTATGAGAAGTGCCTGTGACCTTATACAACTTAAGTCTCTGGCTGATGGCATTTGCTTGTAAATTTTCTTTGTACCAATGTAAGCATAGGAACCCAATTCCTCCACACCATAAGCTCCAGAGACCTCAACCTCATTACTGCAATCAATAGAACATGATGGAGGGACAGGTTCATAACCCAGAGAATGCCCATGCTCTGGAATAGACTTCCCATACATGTCAAGCAGAGCACCTCACTGGCCCTCTTCAAGAGAAATCTTAATGAGTGGATGGGAAATAGAAAGTTCATCCCGGGGATCACTCAAGTGGCTGTAATTGATAGAGGCACTGGCAACTAACATAGGGCGGCACAATGCCAAGGCACTTCTATGTGCTAGGCTTGTAAAGGCTCCAGGGCCATTAGCCTAGTACACACCTATGACCCTATGAACCTATGAACCTCACTTATGATACATGGATACAATAATACATTAACTTCCAGTACTGAATAAATTAAGGATTTATATTTTTATATTTATATTTGTTGACTGAATGAGTGCGCAGCTCCACAGACTGTTTTCCTGCATGATCTGGACATAAAAAGTATATTTACAATAACAAAATTTTAGGTTGATATACTGGACATTAAAACACCATAAACACCATTACATATTTGTATATACAGTAGCATACAGATGGGTAAAATTATAATGAACAGTGCAGCAAAGTACATACATATTTACAGTAACATATACAGATAAGTCTGCTATATACAATACATTCCAGTAAGGAATCATCTGGCAACAATGAGGCCATTTAATGGATAATCTAATACTGTAGTCAGATAAGTAGAAAATTAGTAAGATGAAGTATAAAGTTGGCCAAAGAAAGGAAGTCAGTGAGCAGATGTCAAGTGAATATTGAAGGTGAGAAAAATAAGGAGAGTAGAACAAGAAATAAAAGAAAGTAAACATAAGCGAGCAAAGTACATAGTGTACAGAAGAAATGTTTATACTAAAGGTATAACAAGGAAATAGGTCACTACGAGCTTTGTAGAAGTTAGGTGACTTCAGGGAGGGGTACAAGTGTATATTATCTATGATTGTCAAATCAGTGAAATTGGTAGTGTTCTTTAACATGCTTTTTGATAGCTTTCCTAAAGGTTTTGAGAGTAGTGTCAGTCCTTAAGTCTTTGTGTTTTGGCACTGCCTTACCTAATGCTCTATCTGTTATTGCTAAAGACCAGGCTGGTCCTATGAGACAGGTAATAGGTTCATAGGTTCATAGGTTCATACTAGGCTATCTGCCCAAGGGCATTTATAAGCCTAGCCCAGAGTTTTGTGGCTTTCGCCACCCCTTTAGTTTGGAGGATACTATGCCCATTATTTTGCTGTGCCTCTGTCAAGCAGTGACACTGAGATAATCCCTGGGGTATATCTGCGATCTCCCATCCATTGGTCAAGATTTCTCTTGAACAAGGCCAGCGAGGTGCTCTGCCTCACATGTACCGGGATTCATAATCATCTATGTTCCTGAGGTTATAGCTTGATATTTAAAGGTAAAGGCTTTGAATAAGTTGTAGATAATAGTACCCAAGGAGTAGCTTACTGATAAAGATGTTTAGTAAGAATGGAGCTATATCTGGCTAATATAAGACAATGGTGCTCCTGTGATGAACTAAGATCAATAAAAAAATGATTGTATTTTCTTACTTTTTGGAGGAGATGTATGTTATATTGAGAGGGTGGGGTAATGAATGAGAGGGAATATTCCAGCTTGGGTAATAGGACATGGATTGTTATGGCATGCCTTGCTTCCTTAGTTAAGAGATATTTTACATGCAACTTTAATCTCAAGCTCTCACGACAAGAAATCTGGACAAAACCAAATATAATGGGGAACAATGGTCCAAAAATAGGGACAGATTTTTAATATTGCTTGTATAAACTTAGAAAGTTGCTAGAATGGCAGATTTTACATTCTTATATATTGTTGAAGGATGTGAAGTGTGAAATTCAAATGTCTGTCATTACAAACCTTAAATTTTATGAGAAAGAGACCAAAAATAAGATGCAGAAATCTGGACATGCTGTGAAAATCTGGACATTTGAGAGGTATGGTTGGGAGGGGACCTTCTACACTATTGTTCAACATGTGGTGTAAAACATAGCGTTTGGCCTAATATTATGCCAAGGTATCTTTGTTGAATAACAAAAGGTAATGCTGTGTGAGTGGGGTCACACATTTTGAGCTGAACAGCAGAAGTCAGCCTATCATTGGGCTGAATAACATAGTCGTGGATTTTTTAGTATTCAGGGTTAGTTTGTTGGTATACACCCAGATCCATAGAAGTTCCACAGAAGGCTAAAGTCATTCTGCAAGGTCTCTGATATGTCAGTCTGAGAACTGACTACCCTTATTATGGCAAACTCAATGTCAAATAGTAAGATATTAAGGTTAGTCAGCTCCCAATGGAGACTTCATGAAAAGAGAGAACTGAAGGGTCATACAAGCTATTCAAGGTCTGCCAATCTTAGATGTCTATCGTTAATTTAGCTTTTATTTTTCATAACAGTTTATTTTATAGTAACTCATGGACCTTTCAAACTGTTAACTTCAACTATAAGCTCATTATTTAAAATAAGTAGATTGCTAGCCCTAAGGCAACAAAAAGTCATTACATTGCAATGCAGACAAAGATATTTCCATTATTAACTCATTACAGCTGAGAGCAGCTCTAGGCGTTTCTGCAGTTACCTCCTACTGATGCCTCTAGGCGTCAAATATTACTTGTTCATATTTTCAATAATAATTCGAAAACCATGTTACATACCAGGTATGAGACACTTCAACTTAAAGCATACATGATGACAAAAACAACTGTATTGACATTTGACCTCTGTCTAATGCAGCTAATGAATATTATTTGTATACTGTTTATTTGAAGTGTAATAGTTTTCATATTTCCCTAAATATATCAACATTCAGGTAACACAGACAGAACTGCCTAGCCTCATATGAAAACTTACAGCTGTATGAAGAAAATCATGCTGGCAGTATATGTCTTGCTTAAATGGTTACTGAGCTGTAAGTTTTTATACAGCATTAAAAAAATAATATTCACTGCCTTTATTTTTGACTTACAAAATTCAGTTTAAAGCATTAAAACGAATGAATGCCACTAGTGTAAAGATTAATTTATCTTGAATAGTTTGCCATTTACAGTTTTCTAGAAACACTTATGGTTCCAGAGATATGAATGTTTGTTTGAACTGTAAGGTGGTAACGTCATTATTTTAAAGGCGTAAGTCAAACCCACTGTGATTTGAACATGCACACTCAAAAGTGCTGTACCGGAGGGAATGAGATAAAGATAGCAGTTTAAACCTTCTGGATCTTTAGAAGAGGTGATACATGTGCCATGTTTACAATTATCTGTATATTTCAAGCTCCAAATATTATCACTAGCAATAGCTTTAAAAGAACAACGGGGAAAGGTGGACTGTCCAAATCTAATTCCTCAGCATATGTGTCCATAAATTAGTACAATAATGTAAAGAGGTTGAAGACAGAACTAAATATCCTCCAGCACTCCTCAGTATGGAGAACGTCGACATCTGTGCAGTAACTGAATCCTGGTTCAAGACTCCAGAGAGCACTCCAGCACTATTGGGCTACAACTCATACCACACATTTCGGCCACAGAACACGGACCGAAACATAAAAGGAGGGGGTGTATTCATATTCATCAAGGATACCTACACCTCCAGGTTAGTGTTGCAGCATGATACCTCTGAGATCATCCATGTGCAACTAACATCGGGCAAATCTGCAATGCAAATTGTGGCCTGCTACAGATCACCCTCCATGACCCAGGACCACCGCTTTGCCTTTCTGGAGACACTGGAAAACATGAAGGTCCTACTGAACATGCTGATATTGGGTAATTTCAATTCCCCTACCATCATACCTCTCAACCTGGAAACATTAAAAATCTGGACAAGGCCCATAAAAAATAGGTACAAATCTGTATGCTAATTAACATAAAATCTACATACATAATTATGTAACCCCGCCCACTCCCATGGAATTGTGGGATACCAACTTTAACTTAAACTGAAGAACAGACAGCCAAAAATATGGCCCTAGAGGGCCCAGACCCTGTAGTAAATGGTAACCATTTTTTTTAATATGCAGTAATGTTGTTCACTGGGAAGGGAGAAGATGATGAACCTTAGGATTTTGTTTTTGGTGACTTGCAGTATGTGGGTATTGTAGTAAAAGTAGGGCATTTAACAGTAGGCAATATTCTGTTAGCAAAAGAATGTTCTAGTTTGCTAGGACCTCCAAAAGTTATTCTCCATGGCCTACTGATCAGTGGCATAGCTAGAGTTTGTGCCACCTGGGGCTGTCTGAGTTTTCCACCCTTCACAAAATCATGGTCAAATGGGGGGCCCCCATACACAGCCCTCCCCCCTGCAGCCATTCCACTGTCTCATTACTTAACTATTTCTCCCGATTTTCCAGAAACACTGTGTAATGTGTATACTGCTTTACTACTACAATGATTTGGATTTCATTTAAAACTTTTATTTTACATTTTATAGCAGAAACACTAATAGGCATCTGATAAAGCAATACAGTCTCACAATGCACTGAAACCCACATTAAAAGAAAATGCATCTGGCCAGTGGTGGATAACGATTACCTTTCAGCTGTTTTCAAATCATAGGCCCCTTGCACACAAAACATACATGTATTCTTTTGATACACCTTCCTGATTGCATTAAATTATATCCTTGTATAATACAGCACACTTGTTAGAGCAAGTACTGTTTTGAACATTTTTCCAATAAGCAATGAAACAAAATGCATGAACCAATAATGACAAAACTGCCCAATTCAAAACATTTCTATGATAAGTCTACTCAAACCTCTACAATTCACCAGTATCACTAAATATGCACATCTCTGCAGAAGTAAAAGTCATCTAAATAATTCCACATTAAAGAGATCTGTAACTAATGAAAAAGTTGCTTCTAGCAAACAACTTTATATTTCATTGTTTCATCTACAAATAAAGTGCCATTGCCCTTGAGGAATAAATTGCCTATGTTGCATTAAAAATGTAAAGCTAGCAATATTACAATAGGGAATGGATGGCAAACTGATAGCAGGTTCATAGTTACTAGGTATCTCCACCAAACAGGAAATTTTCAAGACTACAGCATCTACCCCCTTTAAAAGTAGAACACAGTACAATATCAGCAATCCATCTACATATTGAGGGAGTAGAAGTTAGAACTCAGACTTCTGCAACAAAAGTAAGTATTCTACCTGTTACGCTACTAACACAAACAGACTTGCCAAAAGCAGCACTAAACTTGTCTCCTCCTGAAGAACTATGCAGCACAAGAAATCTGGAAAAAGACAATTTTTTTTCGGGGGGGGGGGGTCAAAGGCCCAAAACCAAGGACATAGTTTAAACATTGCTTGTATAATGTGTTACTATGCATTTCCTGAAAGACAGGAAGACTGAAACTTAAATGGCTATAATCATTTGAATTCAGTTCTCACTCATTTGCCAAAACAACACAAATTTTATAAGAGGAACAGACCAAAAGTATTAGACAAACATTCCAGACATTCTGTAAAACACTGGACAGTTGAGAACTATGGTTAACCTAACTGGGGCATTTTATACAGACACACAGACAAACCCTTCTTCTCAAGCCAAATGCAAAGATTAACAGAAGTAAGTACCACACACACACACACACACACACACACACACACACACACACACACACACACACACACTTCTTCTCAAGCCAAATGCAAAGATTAACAGAAGTAAGTACCCTACACACACACACACACACACACACACACACACACACACACACACACACACACACACACACACACACACACACACACACACACACTTCTTCTCAAGCCAAATGTAAAGATTAACAGAAGTACAAAAGCAAGTTTGCTGCTGTTTCCTCCTTAACAGATGTTTGCTGCTGTGTTTTCTCCTTAATAGAATACCCTGTTGCTAACACACCTCTTCTCTCATTAAAAAGCTGCTACCGTGTTTCCTCAAGTTTCTCAAACACACACAGCCCAAACCTGCTTCTCTCCTTAACAGAATAAGTTCGAAAGCAAGAATACTGTGTTGCTGGCAAGTTTCTCACACACACACACACACACACACACACACACACACACACACACACACACACACACACACACACACACACACACCTCTACTTAACAGATTTCAGCTCAAAAGCAAATTTATTAAAGCCCTAAGGTTATAATCTCATGTAGATACACACACACACACACCCACACACAGTCACACACACACCTTACCTAAGGCAAAGTCCCGAACTCGGATTTAAACATAACTTCGAAACGGCAAAGCAGCATTCGTCCCCAGTGCACACACACATACATATGTGTGTGTGTGTGTGTGTGTGTGTGCATTCAGGCATATGTATGTATTTATTCATAAACATTCCAAACAACAGCAGCTGTCTACCTCATAGATATAAAACAGTAATAGCTTATCTTTTTTTCCCTGACATTACATCGGTCTTAAGCACTGCAAAACAAATGCACATGGATACGTCTTCCCATCCCAACAAAAAAATATGTGATTCACACAAGACTTGAAATCTGTAACAAATGATCATTTAACTAGAAAAGATGCCAGACTTAAAAAATACACTCATGCTGCACAGTGTTCGACAAGTTGATGTTTGCTCCACTGTTGCCCTTGGTAAAATAATACATTAAGTAATTCATAGTAACATAATATGTTATTTTAGAGATTTGCGCAATCAGAAATGTGCAAATAAATGCATGTTGCATGCATGTTTCATACATCCACTCTCTTACTCCTCTTTAAAGGAATACATATATGCGTACACTCAAACACACCCACAAAATCTGATGTTTTCATCAGATTTATGTTTTATATATATGTGTGTGTGTAAAACTTAGTTATAAATGAAATGCTAACCTTTAGGTAGCCAGTGTCCATCAGGTCGGAAGCAGTAGTACACTACTAGAGACTTCACACGATTTCCCCACTTCCAACACGGCAGCAAACAAAGCTGTCTGCAGAAGCCAGCATTATTTTAAAGCAGTTTCAATTCTGTCTGAGCGGTGAGCGACGCGTATTCTTTCCAAGTCCCTTCAAAACGGCGTCAGCAGTAAAAACAGCAATTAAATCCAAACGGCAAAGCAGTTCCCTAACTTCCCTTGAAAAATGTCCGAAACAGCAACATTCTTCTTTTGAATTCACTTCCCGCCTGCTCCCAGACAGCCGGAAATGATGACGTGAGCTCCTTGAGCTGAATTCCGACTAGCTGGTAGTGCTGATGGAGCTGACGTCATCACGCACGTGATGACGTCAGCTCCAACAGCGCGAAAATTAAAAAATTTAAAAAAAAAAGCAAAGAAATCGGAAATGAAGGGGTGACACTCGGGAATCGTGGCACTCCTTCATTTGGACCCCAAAACTCGGTAAAAAACGAGTAATTCGGGACAGTTGGGAGGTCTGCCTACCATTAACTGGGCAAACTACTTGAGTACAAACTCCCAGGCTCAGCACTTCCTGGAATTTATCAACTCAAATGCCCTGGATCAGCTGGTAAACTCCCCTACCAGAGGTGAAAACATATTCGACCTGGTCATCACCAACATGGGCGACAGGTGTTCCGCACCGGAGGTCAACCTGTCACTGGATAGTTCAGACCATAAACTAATCACTCTGGATGTCCACACCCCATCACCACCCCCAACCAAGGAAACCACAGTGAAAAACTTTTCTAAAGCAAACTTCACCTTACTTAAGACAGAGGTGGCAAGTTTCACAGCCCCCACGCTAGAAGATAATGCTGCCCAAGATGCAGTATCCTATACAAATGCACTCTATGAACACCTACAAGGATGCATGGATCATGCCATCCCTAGCAAAACCAAGACTCACTCCCCTAAGAGAAGGAAACTAGTCTGGTGGACCCCTGCCATAAACAGGTTATACAATAAAAGGAGGAAACTTGTTCATAAAAAAAGCAAATCCCAAGAAGAAAAGACATCCCTGATCAGTATCAGTAAGAAACTAAGGTCCCTCATAAAATCATTCAGGGCTAACTTCGAAAGAAAAATAGCCAAGGATTCGAAAGATAACCACAAAGCCTTCTTTAACTATGTCAAAAATCTAAGTGGTAACTCACAGATATGCTCTGAGCTAGTGCAAAATAGCACAAAATATATTGAAACTACTGATACTGTCAGCATACCGGCAGATAGATTCAGTGCAAACTTCACCCCCCTCTCACCTCCAAAAGGGCCCACAACAATACTGGAAAAGTGTAGTATCCCGGAAATTACAGATGCACAGGTGAAAACAGCCCTTTCAAAAGCTAAAAACATAGCATCAATGGGACCAGATGGTGTCCCAGGATGTGTCCTGCACGAACTACAGAACGAACTAACCCCCCACCTAAACACACTGTTCAACCTCAGCCTCTCCACAGGCTACATGCCCATGGAATGGCACATAGCAACGGTTATTCTGCTCCATAAAGGAGGGGCCACAACTGACCCTGGTAACTATTGCCCCATAAGCCTAACTAGCCTGGTCTGCAAGGCTATGGAGCGCATCATCATGGAACTCATTAACAAAGACATTGGGAACCTCCAAACACTTGACCTGACCCAGTTCGGCTTTCTTAAGGGCAGATCATGCCTACTAAACCTGGTTGACTTCTTTGAGACAGTCACCAAGGCCATAGACGAGGGAAAGGTGGTTCACACAGCATACCTTGACCTCGCCAAGGCGTTCGACACCATTCCTCACTCAGGTATTATAGAAAAACTCACCAGCCTGAACATAAACCCCTACATCACAAGATGGGTTGCCAACTGGCTTACAGACAGAACTCACACAGTAAGAATAGCAGGCTCCAGATCCGACTCTAAACCAGTAACAAGTGGTGTCCTGCAAGGCTTGGTCCTGAGACCCCTACTGTTCAACATATACTTCTCAGAAGTACAGGCAAACACAGGAGGACTATGGCTAACCAAGTTCGCTGATGACTGCAAACTGGGAGCCATAATTGACTCTCCGGCTGACACAGATATCCTCCAAAAAGCCTTTACTGAGATGGACACGATGTCAAAGTCATGGCCTCAAGCTAAATGCCAAAAAATGCATAGTCATCCCATTTGCGAAAAACAAAACACCCACGAATTACCACATAGGTGGCAGCCCCCTTAATACAGAAGAGGTAATAAGAGATCTGGGGACCCAAGTAAATAGTAATCTCTCCTTTGACAACCATATTGCCAAAGTAGTTGGGAAATCCTTCTATATGGCCCATCTAATTACTAAGGGGTTCGCATCTAGAAATAAAGAAGTTATAGTGCCCCTCTACTCGTCACTCATCAGACCCATCATAGAGTACAATGCCCCATTTGGGATGTACCTCACAAGACACTTCCAACAGATGGAAAGACCACAAAAGTACCTCACCAAGAGGATTACTGGCCTCAAACATATGTCCTATGCAGACCAACTGAAAAAACTCTGGCTGTACTAAGTGGCATATCACTTACTCAGAGGTGATCTCTGCCTGACTTACAAATCCATGTCAACTCAGAATTGATGGGCATGCTCCACCTAAAGAAATCCAAGTCACTGCAAGCCACGCGCTCTAGTGAGCTAAATCTCACCACAACAATAAATAGAACAGGGGTTAATGTAAAAGCGAACTGAGATGAAACAACTATGGTGCAAGCATAAAACCCATAAGTCCACATCTTCAGATACTGTCAGATTTAAGCATGCTTCATGTATCAACCAAAAATAACATTTTCTCCATAGCAACCAACATTTTCAAAAGTATGGAAGAAGACATTTCATACAACTCACTGCAGCTCTTTTCCTTTTTTCATAGAACCACTGCAGTGGAGGAGAGCAAGAGACACTCCCAAGGAAGTTCAGCCACCTCAGGATCTACTGCTAAGGTTGCGTAGAAATGGAATAGAACCAAATGACATCACTATAACTGTGGTATCCTGACCTAGGTAACACTACCACTTTAACTGCAAGGTAGTATATGCTATGGTCTTGTAGCTACAGTACTTAACGTAGTCATATTCTTCCAGCTTCAAACTGGTTCAAACACTCCATCTAGGATTTGATCTGATGTAGTATCATTGCCAGATGTTCATCATATTAATCACTGCGGCAGTAACCTTAGCTATACGGGTTATATCCTGCCAAGGATATAATGGCCAGCCAGCTTCCTAAGCTTCAGGGAATGTTCCACATGTTTCAGTTCACGCTGAGCTGATTAAAAGACAAGTTTGGGCACAAAGTCTTTCAGAGCTTTACTGTCACTGAAGAATACACTACTCTGAGATACTCTGAGGCTTTTGAAGATCGACGGTCAGCTTCTGCTTTCCTTTGCTGGGTAGATAGGTTCCCTTTGGGGAAAAAAATTTAATTTTTCTTAAATGTATTGATGTTTTATTACTTTCCTCTTCAGGAAAGTTATTTCAAAAGGACGACTGTTGTGCTTTTATGGACTGTCTCAAAACTGTAATGTACTTTTAAACAGAGCAGCCATTTTTTCCTGTCAATTTAAAAATAATGTTAACTAACTGAAAACATATTTCTGTGGAAAAATTGTGTTTATTTTTCCTTAGTGGGGCTAGTATAATATTTGAAAGCCCTTTTTACTGTGTTCTTTCTTTAAAAAAAAAAAAACAGGTAACGTTTATGGACTGGCAGTTTTACTCACATTTTCTGCTTGTCTTCCACAGGAAAGAGTTTTCATCTTGATCACGGAACAGATTACTGGTCTCACTATCAGTCCTTCTCGCAGCCACAAAAAGAAAGAGTTAAGCAAACAGCCTTTGCCACCACAGCAGGCTAAAAATTTTCCTCAGCCACAGGTGCGTGACTCTGCTGTGGCCATTTGTTTTACCTCAGACTATTCATCTTTTACTTCAGATCCTTCTGGTGTAGCACCTACAGCCACTACAGATAATGGCCAAGGGAGAGACAATCCTGGAAAACAGAATAAGGAAGTTTTCCCTATTGTACCAGAATGCTGTGCCCATCGCTGGGAAAGTAGCTGCTGCCATTACTAACATGGCCAAACCCATTTTTCCTGTCAAACAGAAACAGAAAACCAAGCCTGTATCTACTTCTCCTCAAATTTCTTTAGACAGGAGTAATTTACTGGGTCTGGCTCATGGTTTAATTCAGGCTATTGATCATTTTTGTAAAGTAGTTTCTGATAAAAGAAAGATGGCTTTCTCTTTTCCTGAAGAGATTCATGATTCTGAAACTGAATGGGGAGATGCAGGGATGGATTCATTTTTCCCCTCAAATTTCTGATTCAATCTCAGAGGAGAGCTCAGTTTCTGATTCTCCCTGTGGGTGGGTTTTTTTTCTCTGAAACTATTGCTAGAATGTGCCAGTGTTTTTAGTAGGAGAACACTGAGGTTTCTCAATCCTTCAGAAAATACTATGAGTTTTGCAGAATATTTCAGAACCTTCACCCATTCTACCTGTTCTGACAGCTTTAGAGGATGTGTGTGTTATGACCTGCAATTGTCTTATTAGCTTGCCAGCTGCCCTTAAAAAGGCAGAGAAGATATATAAAATTCCTCAGTCTTTTAACTTTTTTATATACTATTCCCAAACTAGACCCACCTGCTATAGCGTTAGTTGATCCCACTGCTGCTAAGCACTTAGTTAATTCCAATCCTACTCTTTCTGATAAGGATATTACTCAGTATGGGGGGAGTATATACTTCTCCAACGTTGGTTTTCAGAATTTTGAATTTTTTTTGGTTTATATGTTCGTTTTCACAGCAGCTATGATAAAAATGCTGGGTGAGATAGGGGAGAAATGGCTCTTGAGTGTACTCATAGCAGTGTGGAGAGAAAAGCTTATCCCAGATGACTGGAGAATAATTATACTCATGCCAATGTACAAGAACAAAGGGGACATCCAATACTTTAGGCAGTACATAGGTATCAAACTCCTGTCATACAACATAAAAGTTCTTGAGAGGGTGATTGATAAATGGATATGTGAAGTAGTAGTAAGTAAGACAGGAGATGAGCAGATCAGATTCAGTTCAGGATGTAACACAACTGACCCTATGTTTTCAGTGAGACAGATAATTGAGAAGAAGCTAGAGATGAGGAAAGAGTCCAGCTGGGCATTCCTGGACTTGGAGAAAGCATATGACAAGGTCTAGAGAAAGCTGATCTGGGCAGTACTGTGGTGGTTCAAAGTCCTAGAAACATTGGTAGACTTAGTTCAGGCTATGTGCAAGGACGAAATGACTCAAGTAAGAACAGTGTTTGGTCTCACAGAGGGGTTCCCAGTGGGAGTGGGTGTGCACCAGGGCTCAGCTCTGAGGCCACTGCTCTTCATTCTGGTGATGGACTACATTAGCAAACAGGTCAGAAGGGACAGATCCACAAAGTTTCTCTACACACATGATGTGGTATTACATGCAGACTCTGAGCAAGAACTTCAGCAAAGGATAGGGGAATGAAATGCAAAACTGAAGGGCTGAAACTAAGTACAATTAAGACAGTGGTAATGGCAGCAAACTGTGGAAATCAGAAGAATCAGAGAATTGAGATAGAAGGGAAGATAGTAGAACAGGTTAACAATTTCAAGTATCTGGGAAGGGTGGTTGAGGAGAAGGAAAGCCTGAATGAAAATGTCAAAGCTAGACTCAGAGGGGCTGCAATCAACCGGCATAAAGTGCCAGGTGCAGTGTAAGACAGAAGAATGCCAAAGAAGCTAAAAAGTAAAGTGTAAAAAACAGTGTTGTGACCAGTATTACTGTATGGTACAGACACTTGGGCAGTAAAGGCAATGCAGATGAGGAAGATAAAGGTGATGGAAATAAAGTGTCTGAGATGGGTGTTAGAATGCACACTGTGGGACAGATGAAGAAATGAGAATATAAGAGCAGAAGCCAAAGTAGCTCCAGTTGCAGAAAAGCTCAAAAGAAGAGATTATGGTGGTTTGGACATGTGCAGTAAAGCAGAAGACAATCTGGTGAATAAGATTTGAGACAGAAAGGAAGAAGGTAAGAGGAAATGAGGGCATCCAGCAAAGAGAGGCATGGATTGTGTGAGAGAAGATCTGTGACAGTCAGGCATGAGTATTGAAGAAGGCAAGAGTGCAGCATTGAATCAAGAGAGATGGCAACAGTTAACATGACCCCATGACCCCATGTAGAAAATGGGAAAAAGGGGGTTGATGATGATGATGTTTGTTTTGACAAATTGTGGAAGTATGAGGAATGTTATATCGGCAGTTTCTTCTTGTGAGGAAAAATCTGCTTGAAAAAATTAGTTTCTTCTTTTGCACAGGCACTACTCATTGTTTGCAGTGTGTGTATAACTATCTTGATACTTCTACCAGGGCTATGGCCACTGGTACTGTTTTAAGGATGTTTGCATGTCTGCATTCTCAGAGCCTTCCAGGTAATGTTAAAAAATGCTCCCTTGGATAGAGATTTTTTGTTGACCCGTCTGCTGCAGAAGTTATAAAAAAAGTGTGATGAAAGGGGCAAAGCTGATCCTGGAAATCTCTAAGATTTTTCAGCTCTCCTTTTCCAAATTGTCCAAGGAATTTTCTTTCTCCTCTTCCATTTTTGGCAGAAAAACAGAATAAACATTCTTAACAAACATTTAAGAAGGAATGAGAAAGAAGTTCCAAAATAAGTTTTTAACATCCCAAAAACAAGGTCAGTTCAACATGTCTGAATGACTATTCAAATGACCTTGTGACCCACTCACACCCTGGCCCCCTTTTTCTTAAAGAAAGTCTTCATCTCTGCTTTTATCTTTGGCAACAGATTGTTTCAGACAAATGGGTTCTGAATCTCATTCATCAAAATTAAAGATGGTAAGTGACAGGAAATTCCTACTTTCCAGGGGTGACTGCTCATACCCCATATATAGGATGCTTATCATCACATCCCTGTTCATCCAGACTTCAGACATTTCTTAAAGTTTTGTATGTGTGAATCACATTATCAGTTCTCTACCTTAACCTTTGAACTATCCTCTGCATCAAGAGTGTTCACAAAGTGCTTAGCTCCAGTTATAGCTCACTGAAGGCTACAGGGTATCTACATTTTTCCATATTTAGATAACCTTCTTATCTTTGCAGAGTCTTTTTCAAAGTGTCAGTAATTTCTCATTTTGGTGAGATATCTCTTTCAAAAGCTGGAATTCCAAGAGAACAGTCAAAAGTCTTTCTTGAATCCATGTGTTCCTGGGATGACAACTAGACACCTCAGTTCAAAGAGCTTTTCTTCACAGGAAAAAATAGATCCTTATTTAACTGTGTTTCTAAGGTTTTCCACTCAGATGTTACTTTCTGTGAGGAAATACCTCAGGATTTTAGGCCTCATGGCATCTATGATTCTTATGATACACATGGCAAAACTCTACATGAGAAAGATACAGTGGTATCTGACATCTCTTTGGTCCCAATGTCAACACCTTTTGTATTTCCAAATCCCATTGCTGGGGTTTGTCTGAAGAGAAATCTTTTAGTGGAGACAATGGGTATCCTTAAATCCAGGTCTCCCCTTCTCCTGTTCTCCCTCCCTACTCCAAAGAAGTCAGTCACCACAGATGCTTCAGACTGTTTGGGGAGCAGTTTCAGGAGGGACAAAAGTGCAGGAATGAGGGACACCAAGGACAGATGCAAGCTCATAAATAACTAGGAGATGCTTGTTCTGATCAAGGCAGACAGCTATCTGAACCATCTTTGGCCCCCAGGACCTCTTCAGAGTGGTTTCAATCAATACCAATCTCATGGTACATCAATAAGCAAAGAGGAACTAGGTTGTACCCTCTTTGTAGACTAGCCATGTTAGCTCGGGATCTAGCTTCACAGCACAGTCTCACTATACAGGCATCCTACATCTCATCAGACAAGCTGAGCAAGACCAGGATAGACCCTCACAAATAGAAACTAGATCAGGAGGTCATCCAGCATTTGATTCATATGTATGGAGTTCCATTAGTAGACATTTTTGCCTCTTCTTTAAGCAATCAACCAGCAAGATTCTGTTCCATGAAGGCCTAGAAGACAAATGCCTTTTCTTTTCTTTGGTCAAGCATGTTCCTGTATGCTTTTCCACCATCAACACTAATATCCAGGGTACCTCGGAGGATTCAGAAGGAATCCCCCAAGATCCTTGTGATGGCTCCCTTCTGGCCTAGACAGCTGTGATTCTCCTTTATTTTGGAAATGACTCTGGGCAATTACCACAAGCTTTTACACACTCTGACATCAAACATTTTCAACTGACTGCCTGGATGATAAGGTCTTAATTCTTTTTAGGCACCTATTTACTGAGGATGGGCTGCAGGTATTAATGTGGGCAAGAAAGCCTGCTACTAGAAAATCATATGTTAGCAAATGGAAGAGGTTTCAAGATGGGGCCAACAACATAGCCAGCACCCATTCAGGGCTAGTTGTTCTCCGGTTTTAAAATATTTGTTTGAGTTACTATTCTATGCCCTTTCTTATTCCTCTACCAAGTTTCATTTGTCAGTCATTTCAGCATGTCTGGCCATAGATACTCATCTTTCAAGGTAGTCTCGTGTCAAAATGTTCTTGAAAAGGGTTTTACAAAATAGGCCACCATGTAAACTGTGGTCATTTCTTGGAATCTTCATTTTTTGTTAGAGAAGCTAATACTTGCTCCATTTGAAACAGCTAATCTGACTGTTACTGATTGCTCTGACCTCTGCAAGAAGTGTACCTGAGTTGCATGTTGTTATGGTGAATCAACCCTATCTCATTTTCAGCAGGCGCAGGGCTTTTCTGAGATCTACTAACCATTCTTTTATGCCTAAAGTGGTAGCCAAGTTAGTTTTTAAGCCAAACTATTCATCTTGCAGTTTCTTTACTGAATCTAATAATGACAGAGAAAGGATGCTCCATAACTTGGCTGTCCTCAGACAACTCAGGTACTATTTTGGCAGAACTATATCTCTCATATCTTTGGATCAATTATTTGTTTCTTGTGAAGGTAAGAAGAAGGAACAACAGACTATTTCCAAATGGCTGTCTAATCTGTTACCTTTTGTTATATTCACCATAACAATTTTTTCCAGGCAGGGTCAAGGCACTGTCTACCAGGGCTTTGTCTTGATCTCTGGCTTTTTGGAAAGGGTTGGATTCTAGAAATGTTCTAGAAACTGCTACTTGGTCCTCTGTACATACTTTTACAAAGCACTATAAGCTTGATTCCTTCTGTAGGTCCAGATCAGGCTTTGCTAGGACCATTCTCCGGGGCTTCCTGGACTCCTTTCGTTCCATCACCCAAATGACGTTAGCTATGGTAATCTACCCATATAGGTAAGGCTACCACAGCAGTGATCAATATGATGAACATAATATACTTGTGCAAGTTAAACTTACCATAACAGTAGATGTTTGAATGATCACAGCTGTAGCAGCCGCTCTCTCTCTCCATACCTCTTGTATTTTGGTGTGTTTTTATGCCAGGATCAGGACATTTATGTTTTGCTTTTCTTAGCATAGTCCTTTCTGGGCTCAGCATCCCTCTTTCTGCTGGTAGGAAAGCTCTGAAGGGCTTTGCGCCCAAACTTGTCTTTCAGTCAGCTCAGCTCGAGCTGCTTCACAGGTTGAGTGTTTTGAAGGTGCCCTGAAGCTTTGGAAGTTGACAAGCTGTTATATCCTTGATAGGTTATAACTCATATAGCTAAGGCTACTGCAGCAGTGATCATTCAAACATCTACTGTTATGGTAAGATCAACTTACACAACTGTACATTCTAGCCTAGGAGTAGTTTAAGTGCAATATAAGCAGTTGCAGAATGCAATGACTGCATTAATAGTCCTGACTTTCCAGTGATGTAATGTGCAAGGAAAGGTCATGTACAACAAAGCAAAACAGCATGCTCTGGATTTGTGCCATGATTATTTATAAACAGATGTTCATATAAGTGTCTAGTTACAATCCTTATACCGTTGCTAGCACAGATCAGCAGCAACCTGCAGTAAACGTCTTGTTCCACAAAATACAGATGAAACTGGTGTGACTTGTGAATAGTAGAAGTGTGCTGTGACATTAGAATAATAGATTTCACATGTCAGACCAAATGTAGATATTATTGTGTAGTGAGGTAATGTATTTCAAAATGCTGACAGTGGATTATCTTCACCTAAATAAGTACGTGGAACTTTCAGAACGTGTTGAAATGTTCTTCTTTTGTTCATTGGCAACCTGCAGAATTACACTACAGTTGTCTCTCCATCCGTAATAATTCACAATTACTTCTACTTAAGCCTTCTGTCTCATTACAGTGTCTCATTATTACTACAATGCTGATGCAATGTTTTTTTCAGAATGCCTCACACAGTCCAAAAAAAGTCCACTGCAGGAACAATAAGGGGTAAAAGCTACTTCATTTACCAGTAATAAACCAGTTACCTTCAGCACTAACCTACTTTAATAACAGCTGTTCTGCTTATCTTCTGTTTACCACCTCATTTGTTAATCATTGAGATGAATGGGGGTTTTCACTTCCAAGTCCTGCCAAAGCCACATGAACCAAGCAGCAATCCTACTTGCCAAGTCTGCAAAGATCTCAGCAAGGAATATAAAATTGACTAACAGCTGGAAATGCTGTTTTTGCTCTGTATTATGTCAAGGTTGCATGAATACTTCTATGCCATACTGCGTCAGAACACAAAAACTTCCCTTTCCTTTTGTGACTAAGAATATGGCATTAAGAGAGTTTGGTGGTAAATATCCCAGAGCTAGTTAAAGGCTATGTGTCTCCAAAAACATTGTGGGCCCATTTATACTGCCTATTTACTTGCAGTTTCACTTGAATGCATATAGATGGATTCATTTATTTGGCTTTGCATATACAATTTTAGCTCTCAAGTTGTAAGTTTCCATGACAAGTTAAGTTTCTTGAACTCATGTTCATAGGTTCATAGGATGTTACTAGGTTAATGGCCCTAGGGCCTTTACAAGCCTAGCTGTGTAAAAAACCCATATACCCTAACTGACCATAGTTAGATGGTCATTGTTAGCAGAACAATTCTATGATCAGCAGCAACTACCCTTGTCCATGAGGGATATATGTGCCACCCCCGGGGTGAATTTACAGTCACTCATCCAATTGTGAAGGTTGTGCTTAAATAGGGAGATTGAGGAGCTATGCTTCACATGAAGTGGGAGCTTATTCCAGAGGAGTAGCAATCTCTGGGAGATAGATCTACCTCTCCAACATGTTTTACTAATGTCACAGGCTAGGTTGAGATCCCTGGATTGAGTGACTCTTGTCCCATTTGATTTGCAGATGTGCAACATTTCCGTTAGGGTAGCATCAGAGACTGCTCTGTAAACCAGGCACAGGTCAGCATCCTGTATGATACAGAGTACAGTGACAGGGCTTTCAGTCTTTTCATGCAAGTCACATTTTGGAGGCCCTGGATTCTCCTGGTTAGAAACCTGTGTGGTCTGACCAGTCACTGCAGGTGTCTGGTGAGATACATACAGAAGGGAGCATTGTACTCAATTAGTGGTCTGATAAGGGTCGAGTACAGTGGAGTTATAACCTCCTTAGTCTTGGATGTGATGCCCTTATTTATGAGATGTGTAATGTAGAAGGCTTTCCTTACTACTATGAAAAAGTGGCGATTGAAGTTTAGATTGCTATCAACCTGTGTTCCCAAGTCTCACACCACTGGGTTTGAACTTAGAGAAGTGATATCTATATCATAATTAGGAGGGGCTAGTTCTTTGCCAAAGGGAATAATGAGGCATTCGTTAATGTTTAGTTTTAGTCCATGACTTTGGCACCAGTCATTTGTATTTGTACCAATTGGAGGGGTTCCACGAATACCTACACACGACAACAACATTTCTTAAATTTGCATGATGGTTTTCATCAGAGGAGATTGAATTCCTTGATGTGCTAGTTAGGAGGTCAGATGTAAGACCATTGGAAACTAATTTGTATAGGAAACCAACAAGGAGGAACTCCTTACTCCATAGAAAGAGCATGCATCCAAAACACGTAAGTAAAAATGTTATGTAAGAGCAGATTCTGAGAACCATGAGGCTGCATAATAATGACTACAACTTACAACAGCACTACAGGGTCTCAGAGGAGAGTTTTTAGAGAGGGGGTACTCTAAGCATGAGGTTGATAGATGCTTGGAAGAGTCCTTGATGAAAAGGGGTAGTAAAGGGAAAGCATACGTCTCCCAATAGAGAAACTCTGATACATTGACCAGCAAGACAAATTATAAGAAACTTAGATTCCCCATATTGTTTTCAAGTGATATAAATGTTTTCTGCGAAGTCTTTAAGAAAAATTGGAATATATTATCAGCAGTGGATGAATTAAAAGAAGTGTTAGACGATAAACCTTCCTTCTCTTTTAAAAATAAGAGATCACTCAAACGACAGTTATATTATAAAACACAAACACCTGCAATAGGCAGTTTATCTTTTAGATTGGGAACTTATATGTGCAGAAATTGCACAGCTTGTAGATATATATAGTCCTGTACGAGATTCACACATCCACAATGCTCTATTGAGATTCAAGCAAAGTGTTACGCAGATTGGGGGACTAAAATGTTGTTTATTTCAGCTTCTGCCAGGTTTGTAAGGTTTTTTTTATATAGGGAAAACAAATAGAATGTGGAAAGATCATATATTAGAATACAACAGGGAAATAGTGAATTGGAAAGACAACAGTACACTGGGTAAGCATGTAGAGGCAGAAGGTATAGACCACATTTTTTAATTCTTTTTGTAGAAGGAGTGAGAGGAGGAGGAGATTTGAGGAATAGGACTGAAGCAGCAGAACAAAGATGGATCATTAAGTTTAATGCAGATAGATCACCAGGAATAAATGAAACAGTGTCACTCAAACCCTTTCTCAAAGCAAGAGCGCTTAAACACTGAAAAAAAAAAAAAAAAAAATATATATATATATATATATATATATATATATATATAAATATATCAGGTTTTCCATAATATGACCTTGTTTTTATATATAGCTATGCATATTTATATATTTTTATATATATATCTTTTATTTGTTGCATTGTTGACTATGTATTTTTTATACATTTTTACATATTTGTTGGACACTTTTCACATAGGCAATACAACATGTTTTATATATATGGTTTATAATGGAGGCATTGTTTATCTGAGAGGCTGTTGGGAAACTATGTGAATGTGATTGATTTATTGATTGTGTTTAATTGGAATCAAACATTCATTGGTTAAATGGGTGCTTAAATGTGTTGTGATGTTTCATGAAGGTTAGTCTGATGAAGCGGTCAGAGTGATCGTGAAAGCGCTTACTTTTTGTTTTATAATAAAGAGTGTACCATTTCAGCTGTGGTGGTTAGGCTCTACTTTATTTTGGTCTACTAATCATATTTGTTTGTGTTTAGTTTTAGTCCATGACTTTGGCAACAGTCATTTGTCTGTATCAGACTCTTTTGTAATATGTTTACATCATTGGGGGACTCAATTATTACATCCAGTTTGCAGTCATCTGCAAACTTCATAAGCCACAGGCCATCTACTTTTGCCTGGACCTCAGAGAAATAGATTCCAAACAATAGAGGGCCCAGCACAGGTCCCTTTAGTACCCCACTGGTAACTGGTCTACTGGTACAGGTGGCCTCCCCAACTTTGACAGTGTCCATTCTGTCGGTGAGCCTGTTGGGTACTCATCTAGTGACATATGGGTTAATCCCCAGCTAGGAGAATTTCTCAATGATCCCTGAGTGGGGGAATTATGTCAAAAGCCTTGGCTAAATCAAGATAGGTGGTATGTACTGCTTTGCCCTCATCCAGGTCTTTGGTGACCCTCTCAAAGATGTCCACCAGGTTTAATAATCAAGATCTACCCTTATAAAACAGCAAAACCTCTTGTGTAGTTCCACAGAGTGAAGTCAAATTCATGCTTCCAAAATGCAAAACTTTAAATCCAGATCATCTGAACAGCTGAGTTTATTGACTAAATCACAAAAAATAAAAAGACTGTTAAGCACTTTCATCCCTCAACAAGCAAGGGGACTTCATCAGTACAGCCATTACACTTCAGAACCTTCCTTTTATACTGAATCAGTTAAGTGGTTGTTACACCCATAACAACATTTAAAGTGACTAGTGCTTTTCACAAGAAACATCACACACAAATTTGAATGCACAGAGTAAAAAATAATTTAAAAAGTATGTTAATATATGTCTAAGATCTACCCCTGACAAAAGCAAACTGGGTCGGGTCAAGAGTTTGAAGGTCACTTGTGTCCTTGTTGATAAGGTCTATGATGATTCTTTCCATGGCTTTGCAGATAAGGCTGGTTAGTCTTATGTGGCAATAGTGTCCTGGGTCAGTTGAAGGACCCCTTTGTGCAAGGGGAACACTGCTGCTGTTCTCCACTCTGCTGGAATAAAACCAGGGATCAGGCTATGGTTAAAGAGTATGCCATGTGTTTCTGATAGGTCTTATTTTAGATTGTTTAGTATGCACCCTGAGATGTTATCTGGTCCCATAGATGCCATGTTTCTGGCCTTGGAGACTGCTTGTATGAACTGTACTTTGGAGATACTCGGTAGAGGACTGGTGTCAGGAATGCCTTGGGGTATGGCTAGTGGGAACAGGAGGGTAAAGTTATTGCCAAATATGTTAGCTATCAGTTTGTCAATTTCCTCAGGTTTATTGTGAGTGGTACCATTCACAATAAGTTTGACACAAAGCTGGGCAATCCCTTTTAGGTTTTGGATGTAGCTAAAGAATGCCATATGGTTGGCTTTAGCTAGGATGCTAATTTAGTCTTGTAACTAGCCTTAAAGGACTTTACAAGATATCTGATTTGCTTGTTCAAGTTGTGGAGGGTATTCGTCTTCTGTTGAGTAAGTTCTTTCTTGTTTTTAGATATCACTTTCTTTCTTTGGTTATATAACTTATTTTTACTTACAGTCCACTAGGGTGGCTTGTTTTTTCAGGAGGACCTGGTTTTAATCCTGTCAGGTACAGCTGAGTCAATACATTTGTTTAAGTGGCTATATAGGGCATTTGTGTACTCTTCTGCATAGGAGTCATTGTTGGCTGTGTTAGTAGGGGCTTTGAAACTTTTTATACCATTGCTTAGTAGGCTATAGTTTGCTTTGGAGAATTTTTTTAGCTTTTTGCTCCTGTGGGGTTGTTAGATCTCTCTATAATTCAAATGAGACTGATTTATGGTCTGAAATTACCAGGGAGGGCAACACACAGGGGGTAGAGAAGTGACTTCCCATGTTGGTGAGCAATAGGTCTAGGACATTTGAGCCGTATGTAAGGGTGCAGACCAACTGTTCCAGGGCATTTGAATTAACACAATCCGGGAACCTCAGAGCAATCATATTTGTGCTTATGGAAGTTGCCCAATCGATGAAAGGATAGTTGAAATCTCCCATGGCCAAGGTGTTTGGCTGTATACTGAGCATCTCTAGCATGTCCAGGTAGGTGGTGTGCTTCTCCTGGTTCATGGCGAGAGACATGTATCTAGCAATGATTATTTGGACCTGGAGTAGCTCAGGAGAGTCATACTGTTTTACCAGTCTCTAGGTGTATTTGGATTTAATGAAGATGAGTACACCTCTGCCTTTGGTTCTTTTACACTCATTTTGAAGTCCAAATGTGTGAAAGGCATTGTAGCCTTGTATGGTTAGGATGCTCTCTGTGGTTCTGAACCAGGTCTCAGTGACTGCACAGACGTCAGCATCTTCCAAGGTGAGTACTGCTTCCAGGGTGTGCAGTTTACTGTTTAAGCTGCAAGCATTATTTATTTATTTATTTACTTATTTATTTGCTTTTGTTGACCGGGAAAGTCCACTGGGCTGAAATTAGCTCATTTTCAGAGGAGGCCCGGGGAGAAAAGCTCCATAACATTATACAAGAAAAATATAAATTTTGTTTATCAAGAGTTACAAAATGTAGTTGAGTTAACAACGGGTAATGATAAACAAGGGTTACCAAAAAATAGTTGCGTTACAAAAACAGTATTAATCAGGAGAATCAATTGGGATATTATACTCTATATGGTTTGAAGTTATTGAAATCAGCTTTGATTCATGGTAAAGGTATACAATGTGTAAGAATTTAACATAGAGGACAGATAAGCCATAATTATTTAGTATACCTTAGGCAGATAGACTGAGCAGAAAAGCAAATGTAGTATACATAAGACAAGTGTGGGTAGCTACACTATTGTTCATGTATCTTGTGAGGAAAATAGGGTAAGGAAGATTTTCAAGGGTGACACTCACTCAAGAAGGGAGAGAGTAATGAGTATAATTTAAAAAGGGGTACAATAGGAATATCAGGTTGTTGAGAAGTTGGGAAATGGCACATGGTCAGAGACATTGAGAGGAGAGATATTGGTGCAAGGATTTTTTGAATAGTGGCACTAGTAGTGGTCCTGAGAGAAGCTGGATGTGTGTTCCAGAGTTTTGCTACTGTGAAAGTGTAGAGATTCTGACCTGTAGAGAATTTAGGCCTATATACATGGATATGTGATTGATGTTCAAATATGAGATGCCCATTTGGTTGATAGAGAGTTAGAAAGGAGGTGAGGGCTGGGTAGTCGTGTGGTTTGTATATGATTTTGTGTGCAGTGGATAATTGTATGTGTGTGGGATGTTGTGAGAGTTCAAGCCTGTTTAGGAATTGTAAGGAGTGGCAGTGATGGGTAGAATATTTTGCATTTGTCACAAACGTAGCAATTTTGTTATAGCAGGAATCCATCTTGGTTTTTAAGCAGGTCTGGATGTTTGTAAGAATAGGAGCACCAGAGATGAGAGAGGGTAGAAGAAAAGTCCAGGAAAGTGTTTTTCTAGTGGAATAATTTAAGAAGTGTTTATGTCTATAAAGGGTCCCATGTTTTTGGTGTGTTTTTTTTTTTTTGATGTTGTTGTGGATGTGTTGTTCAAATGTTAAGTTATCGTCTACAGTAATGCAGAGTAATTTGGTACTGTGGACTACCTCTATGGCAGTTTTGTTAGATGAGTAGATGGTGAGGTCTGATTTATTAAGAGAGGAGTTTTTTGGGTGTAAAGATCAGGAGTGTGGTTTTGCCTGGGTTAAGAGCAAGGTGGTTATGGGTCATCTAGGATTTGATAATAGAAAAAGCATTTTGGGTCATAGTCTGAAGTTCTGTTTCTGAAGTGCTGGAGCAGATAATAGTAGAATCATCTGCATGTTGTACTATGGAACCTTGAGTGATAGCAGAGTGAAAGTCATTAATCAAGATACAGAAGAGAAGGGGTCACAATATAGATCCTTGGTGAACTCCTGTGCCAGTAGTGAAAAAGGGTGAGAGGGACTGAGGCATTTGGTAGATTGTTGTCTGTTTGTGAGATAGTTGGAAAACCAGTTAAGGTTGGACATGGACATGCCTAGGTATGAGAGCTTAGAAAGGAGGAGAGAGAGAGGAAGATGGTGTCAAAAGCCTTAAAAAGATCAAGGAAAAGTGCAGAGATGAGTTTGCCATCATTGTGATGATGGTTGACAGTGTTCAAGAAGGAAAGGAGAGAAGTTATAGTGCTGTGCCCAGATCGAAAGCCATGCTGAGTGGTGGAAAGGAGTTGGTTTTGGAGTAGATAATTCATGAGTTGGGTTTGGATGCATTATTCCATTATTTTAGAGATGGGGGATAGTATGGCAATAGGACGGAAATTAGAGATGTCTGTCTTGTTACTTCCTTTATGAAGAGGAATGATGTAGGCTTTTTACAGATGGACGGTACATAGGATTCTTGGATAGAGCTTGGATAGATCTGTTTATGAGAATACTGATGGGGTAGCTGGTAGATCTGGCTGGCATATGTAGATACTCAAGGGGGTAGGTTATCTGGGGCAGTGCTGCCGGGTTTTTTAACAAGAGCTTAGTTATGGTGGAAGTAGGAATAGGAGTGAAAGTAAAAGGCTGGGAAGAAGAATTTTTTTGATAAGAAATGAGTTATGGCATTATTGTTATGACTGGTTTGAGGAAAGGTGGCAGCTAGTTTGGCTATAGTAGCTATAAAGTAGGAATTGAAAAGCGAAGAGAGTTCGTCAGGGGTTTTGTCTGGATTTGGGCAAGGGTTGCTTTTGGAGCCTGGGTTTAGTAAGGTAGAGACCGAGTTACAAAATCTTTTTGGGTTATGGTTACAATAATTTTGGAGATGATGGTAGTATTGTTTTCTTTATCTTTAATGACTAGACTTCTAACTTGATTGCAGAGCTGTCTGAAGAGTTGGAGTTCAATGGGGTTTTTAGTTTTCTGCCATTTTTTCCATATTCTGTCTCTTGTAGTCATAAGTTGTTTGGTTTCTCTAGTAAGCCAGATTGCATGATTTGTTTTTATTCTCTTGTTTCGAAGGGGGGCCATTCTACTGAGGATGTTTAGGAATGTTGAAAAATTCAACAGCTTCATCAAGGGGTAGAGATTTTAGTGTATTCCAGTTGATTTTACTCAGTGTTTTGTTGAAGTTTGTTGGGTCAAAGTTAGCTAACATTCTAGTGGGTTTGTACTGGTGATGGCTCAGGGTTGTGGAGGTGTCGCGTGTTATGTAGGCAGGCTGATGATCACTGATGTTGCAGGGGAGGGTTCCAGCTGAAGAAATTTTATTAGGGTCAGAAACTAAAATCCAGTCAAGAATGGAACCACTGTTATTATTATTACTACGTTGGGTTATGCTAGTGATGAGCTGAGTGAAGTTGTAAAGGTTGATGGATGCTTTGGGAGAGGTAGTTGTGTGATCTAACCAGTTTATGTTAACATCTCCTAGAATTATTGTTTTGTTGTGGATATTATTTGAGGTCCAGGCTAAGATATCTTCTAATATACGGATATTATTGCCTGGTGGGATTTATAAAACTACCAAACTGAGAGTTATAAATTCATTCATTTTTAGATGAGCTATGATGATTTCGCCTGAGGAGAATTGAGGAATAGGGTTTGAGTAGAGGACAATGGTAAGGGAGTTAGGATAGAGAAGTGCTACCCCTCCACCTTTCTTATGAGGTCTGTCTGATCTTAGACAGGAGAAACCTGGAGGAAGAAATTCTGTGTCTTTTATATATGGTTTTAGCCATGTCTCGGTTACGGCAAGTATATATGGTTTGGAATGGGATATCCAGACATGGAATTCTGGGATTTTGTTTCTAATGCTTTGTATGTTAATGGTGGTGAGTTTTAGTGATTTGTGAGATTTGGGGGAGGAAGAGGCAGATAGAATAGGTCCAGGGTTGGGGTGGATGTCCCCACATTGAGATAGGGTAGTGGTACTATATAAGTGTAGTGTCAACAGCAGTTTGCATTTGGAGTTACACTGTGTTGTCAGGATTGTTGTATGTGGAGTATTAAGTGTGCGTGAAAAGATTTTGGGTTTGAAGAGCAGCAATATGTTTCTGGAGTAAAGACTAGAGGATATGTTGGAGTGTGATGTGTGAGTGGAGGATTGATCAGAAATGATAGAGGTGGGTGTGAAGTGTGTGTGAGTAGGAAAAGGTGAGGTGAGGTGAAGAAGGACTGAGAGAGTTAGAGACAGATGAAGGAGTAATGTGGTTATAGTTAGCAGTGTCATTGTGGGTACAGGATGAATGCAGAGGTACTGTAGAAGGTAAAAGGAAGGAGATAAGATTGCTACTATAGAAAGTAGGAGTACTTAGTGCGTGAGGATGGAAGGGGAGTTGGTTAGGAAATAAGATGAGTAAGATATGTTAAATGGGTGGGGTTTGAATGTAGTGTGTATTAATTCAGTGATAAGTTTGTGGGTGTGGTTTGGCTAGCTATAAATGTAATGTATATGGGGAGGGTGGGAATGGGGGTAGGGTAGGGTAGCAGAGTGAGCCCGAGCAGAGCAAGTGGGAATGGAGCGGGATGGCCCAATCGACTTTGTATATCACATAAGAGAAGACAGAAAGAAAAACAATTAGTAAGGTAAGTAGAAGTAGAGACTGGAGCCCTTAATGATTGAGAAGAAAGGAGAGTGAAGTATTTAGTGTTTGTATTACATTTTAGTGATAGATTTGATTTAGTTTTGTAAGTATTATCAGGTGAGGAGCTATGGGGCAGATGGAATAGGTATGGAGGCAGAGAGATAGACTATTTAATGAACTGAGATGACACGTGTGGGCAGAATATAGTATTAAGTAGGGGGTAGAGAAGAAAGAAGTGGGAGAATAGTATAGGCAGGAAAGATACTGCAACCTGGTGCTGGGTGAATGGTTGTGGGGAGTGGGAGGTGACAGGATGAGAGCCAGGAAAAGTAGAATAGTGTAGGCTAGAGGGTGCTAGGTATGCAGGAGGGGTGATGTACGAAGGGGAACCAGAAAGATAGACTGAGTTACAGGAACGGTTATTACTATTGGCTAAAAACTACTACATATACATTCACTTTTGAGGTCAGGCAGCAGATCAAGGGGTCTCATCTTCCACTAAATGACTGGGGGTCCTTAAGGACCAGACATTCCTTGGGAGTTTTCTGAATCCACTAAACTGAGGGAGGAGCACAATTATAGTAGTATCACCTAACATGAGTAGAGAGAGTTAATGTTAACAGAGAAAGTAAGGGCAATGTGAAACACTGATACTGATATAGCTTATAAAAAATACTGAAGGTATGTAATAATTAGCTAATGATGCTCAAACTGGGGTAAGAATGGGCAGATGAATAGACAGAGTAGCAGGACAAATGAAATATATTAATAGGGCTAATGTATGCACTGTTTAAGTGGCACCCTGGAAAATACAATGTGAACATCCAATATTTCAGTATAAAGCACAAGTATCACAACATGTAGTCCTAATCAAAAGAAAAAAACATGCTTGTTACAATTATTATTACATGAACAATGAGGGAGCAAAGGCGCCACACCAACAGGACAGCTGTCTTAACATCTGGGTTTAGATAATTAGTAATAATCTATTCAAATGGTTAGGTAGGGAGCAAGGCAAGAATACTTTGTACCTGTGGATATGTGACTACAATGAGGCTGAGAGACACTTGACTGAGCTGTTAGTAAGTAAAAAAAAAGGAGGTATATAGAATTTAGGAACTAATGTAAGGACCAGTATTGGATATGGTGATAAAGAGGATGTTATAGGGTAAATAGCACCATGTGGTGGCTACAGCTTGTATTGGTCATAGAAGAAAAACGGGAAGGAAGAGGGGGCTATGGAAAGCAGAATAGGGTAGTTATGAGAGCAGTCCAAGTAAAGTTATGCCACATTGTGCTCACAGTAGAGACTGCATATAGGTAAAGGAGAATATTGTATGGGAAGTTCAACTGGTTAGGACTTAGGTGGTGAGCTCGTGCAGTATGGGGGACAGCCCAGGTGAAAGGGGAAAAAAAGCAGCATGACCTTGAGTTTGTCTCTAGTGAATTTCTTTACATTGGAAGTTTTGTTGATTTGACATTGCCTAAAAAAGGCACTAGGGTGGAGGCAAGCATCTTTTCCAGTATCTAAAATCCTTGGGGGGGACAGGTGAAGCTCATCTCTGTCAAAGCAGCATAGTCTGCTGACCATGTTTTCCCAAGCTGTCAGATATTGGATCCCCCTGGAATGGCACCTGAAGCTACGCCAATTATTGAAATCAATAATTTTTTGGCTATATTGTGGCATCATCCTAGGTGAAGTTAGAATGCTGCTTAAGGCTAGAAACATACCTCCCTGAGAAACATAATCTGAGCATTCAGTCATGTTTATCTAAATATAGTTCAGAAAGGAATGTCTCATGTTATTCACTCCAACATGCACTATGACAGTGTCATAATGGTATTTGTTGCTGAGCAACCTTGAGTGCATGCGTGATTTGAAAAATCCAAGCACCTGACAGGCAGCTGACCAAGACCTTCTCCCTGTCCAACTTAGTGAGGTGGACATCTGTGTGTCTCACTACTGAGCTGCCTATGACCAGAACATTGGGTTTTGAGGTGTTCTGTCTTAGGGACTTAATTGTTGTGACACTGATATGTGCATTGTTATGGGTAGTGGTGGATACTGTTACTGTACCAGCATGTGTAGGTTATTTACACTTGAGAGGTATCTGGTCTTTTGGTAGGCTCTTAGTGAGTACCTCCACGTATGTGGGTTTATGTGTCTTAACCTTGTCTTGTGTGAGTGGAGAGGCGTGTGTGCTGATAACCTGTTTGATGTCTTGTTTATTGTTATGTGACAGGACTGATTTTGGTTTCATAACACAAGCACTCAGGTCACTCCAAGGCAAGTACAAATATGACTCAGTCATTGTCCATGCTGGTGTGAATGACCTGAGACGTACCTCCCTGGACTACATGAAAAGAGACTTAAAGGAGCTCTCTGAGCATGTAGCCCAGGCCGGTATGACCCTGACCTTGAGTAGCATCTTACCCTCACCAAGAATGATGCCACAATATGAAGACAAGATGATCAATTTCAACAATTGGCTTAAGTAGGGGATCCAATGCCTGTCAGCTTGGGATGATATGCTCGACAAGCCACGATGCTTCGCTAGGGACAGCTTGCACCTGTCACCCCTGGGCTTTCGGATATTGGCAAAGACTCTTGCTACCCCCATAGTGCCTTTTTTAGGCAAGGCTCAAAAGACAAACCCACCTCCATAGGTATCACAAGGGATAAGAAACTAATAGTAATGCTACTCAACGCCAGAAGTCTAAGCCTCAAGATGCACGCACTCAAAACTCTCCTTAGCATGGAGAACATCGATATCTGTGCAGTAACAGAAACCTGGTTCAGGGCTCCCGAGAGCACCCCAGCACTACCAGGTTATACCTCATACCATGCTTTTCAGCCCCAAAACTTGGACCGAACCACAAAAGGAGGGGGAGTATCGATATTCATCAGATACCCACACCTCCAGGTTGGTGGCAAAGCACGAAGCATCAGAGACTATCCATGTGCAACTAACAGTGGGTAAAACTGCCTTCCAGTTTATAGCCTGCTACAGACCACCCTCCCAAACCCAGGAACCCCACTCTGCCTTTCTGAGAACACTGTAAAATATGAAGGTCTCTCCAAACACCATTATATTGGGCGACTTGAACTACCCAAACATAGACTGGGAGCATTACTCTAGCTCCAACACCCTAGCCCAAAGGTTCCTAGAATTTATAAACTCAAATGCTATGGAACAACTTGTTACCACTCCCACAAGAGGGGAAAACATACTGGACCTGATCATCACCAACATGGGGACTCTATGCTCCAGACTAGAAGTGTATCCCTCACTGGTAAGATCAGACCATAAACTAATCTCACTGGATATTCACATCCTGACCCCACCCCCTGCCCAGAAAGCCACAGTGAAAAACTTCTCTAAAGCAAATTTCACACTCCTGAAAACTGAGGTGGAATCCTTCAAAGCCCCCGGGCCTGTGGAAAATACGGCCCAGAATGCAGAATCCTTTATAAACGCATTCTATGAACACCTTCAGGAATGCATGGATCATGCGATCCCAAATAAAACCAAGACCCAATCCTCCAAAGGCAGACGTCCTGTCTGGTGGACCCCAGCCATAAACAAACTATACAATAGAAGGAGGAAGCAACTAAATGATAGAGCAAAATCCCAAAAAGGGAAGGCATCGCTGATCAGTATTAGCAAAAAACTATGGGCACTCATAAAATTGTCTAAGGCCAGCTTCGAGAGAAAAATTGCACAGGACACTTAGGATAATCACAAGGCTTTCTTTAGTTATGTTAGGAACCTGGGTGGTAATTCTCAGATATGCTCAGAATTAGTCCAAAATGACAAAAAATACACTGAACCCACAGACATTGCCAACATCCTAGCTGACAGGTTCAGCGCAAACTTCTCCCCCCCATCCCCACCAAAAGGGCAAATATCTATCCCAGCAGAGTGCTGCCCCCCTGATATCTCAGATGCTCAGGTAAGAGCCGCCCTCTCCAAAGCAAAAAACACAGCATCAATTCGACTAGACGGTGTCCTGGGCTGCGTCCTACATGAACTCCAAGAAGAGCTAAACCCAAACATAAAACTACTGTTCAATCTCAGCCTTACTACAGGATATGTGCCCAAAGAGTGGCGTACAGCAACAGTGGTCCCTCTCCATAAAGGTGGTGCCTCAACGGATCCTGGAAACTATCACCCCATAAGCCTGACTAGCTTGGTCTGCAAAGCTATGAAAAGGATCATCATGGACCTCATAAATAGAGATATTGGGGACCTACAGACACTGGATCCTACCCAGTTCGGCTTTGTTAAGGTCAGATCCTGCCTCTTAAACCTGGTTGATTTCTTTGAAACAGTCACCAAGGCCATCAACGAGGGGAAGGTGGTCCACACAGCCTACCTGGACCTCGCAAAAGCCTTCGATACAATACCCCACTCGGGCATTATAGATAAGCTCACCAGCTTAAATATAAACCCCTATGTCACTAGATGGATTGCAAACTGGCTCAAGGACAGAACCCACATGGTTAGAATTGCTGGAGCCATGTCAGACTCCAAACCAGTTACAAGTGGTGTCCCACAGGGCTCAGTCCTGGGACCTCTCTTGTTCGGTATATATTTCTCGAAGGTACAGGCCAACACGGAAGGACTGTGGTTGACCAAGTTCGCAGATGACTGCAAACTGGGCACCATAATCGACTCTCCAGCCGACACAAGCATCCTCCAAAAGGGCCTCATAGAAACAGACAACTGGTGCCAGAGCCATGGCCTCAAGCTAAATGCCAAAAAGTGTATAGTCATCCCTTTGGCAAAACAAAGTGCCCACAAATTACCACATAGGTGGTAATCCATTAAGTACAGAAGAAGTAATTAGGGACCTGGGGACCCAAGTTGATAGCAATCTCTCATTTGACAACCACGTGGCCAAAGTGGTTAGAAAAACATTTTATATAGCCCACCTAATCATGAAGGGATTCACATCTAGATCAGGGAGGTCATCGTGCCTCTTTACTCATCCCTCATCAGGCCCATAATTGAGTACAATGCCCCTTTTGGGATGTACCTTACCAGACACCTGCAGCAACTGGAAAGACCCCAAAAGTACCTCACCAAGAGGATCAAAGGGCTCAAACAGATGCCATATGCTGCCCGGTTAAAGAAACTCCAGCTCTACTCAGTGGCATACCACCTGTTCAGAGGCGATCTGTGCCTGACGTATAAAGCCATGTCCAACCCAGAATTAATGGACATGCTGCACCTCAGAAAATCCAAATCCCATCGAGCTACGCGCTCGAGAGACTTGAACCTCAGCACTGAAATAAATAGGACATGCTGGAGGGACAGATTCATAACCCAGAGGCTCCCTTCACTCTGGAATAAAATCCCAGTCCAGGTTAGGCAGAGTCTGTCATTGACTCTCTTCAAGAGGAATCTTGTTGAGTGGATGGGAGATCGTAGGTTTACCCCGGCTATCACTTCTGTGTCACTGTTAGACAGAGGCACAGTATACTAACCTCGAAAAAGGGCATAGCAAAATAAATTTAAAATGGGTGGCGAAAGCCAAACACATTCTGGCTAGGCTTATAAATGCCCTAGGGCAGATAGCCTAGTATGAACCTATGAACCTATGAACCTATGGTATAGCTACATCTCTTACTTACTGTATTTGTTTGCTTTAGGAGCAAGTAGTTGTCAGTATACATGAGGCAGTTGCTAAATTGCCTCAGGATGCCCATGTCAATCAGGCTGGCTAGAGAAATGTTGAGAAACTGATTGTCCATAGTAGCAGGCAATTCTTAAGTACTAATTTGTGAGAGGGCAAATTAGATCAGCTATTGCTCTAGGATTAAAAAGGGAACTTATTCGAGAGAAGATCAGGAATAAGAAGTGGGGCAATGCTGCTCAGTACTCAGGTGAGTTGCCTGCAGTGCAGAAGTATACAGCTATTTTGCCCATAGAGCAGCAGGGAATCTAAGAGGGTTTCACTAACTGGTGTCCAGGGAAAAATAGTTTCTAGGCGTTTGTGTCTATACAAGGCACTGCTAACCCCCGTTGCATGACACACAGTTGCTCACAAAAGCAAAGCTTATATACAGGCAAAATTTAGCAGTTGTAACCTGGTCTGCTATTAAGAAATCACACTGTGATCCTTCCTCCAGCAATCCCCAGCTCAGAAAAGGCTATAGCCGCACTCTTGCACCACAAGGGTGCAGGGGAGGCCTTCTTAATGTAAGATGACTGGATCTGCGTTTAACTGTATGAAAAACAGTCTAGATTCAGCAATTCTGGATCTACTCTATGCTAACTAAGCAGAATTTCAGTGCAAAACAAATGCAGGTAATAAGCAGGCACAAACAGTAAAAACAGTCAAAAAGGCACAAATTAATGCAGTACAACAGTAAAATACAGATGAAAAAGTGCAGATTAAACTCAAAATAAGATCAATTTCTTGTTCCTAGCTTTGGATGGCTTGGATTCAAGCAAAAACACTCTGGACCTCTGGCATAGGGCACCAAACACAGATCAGCTCTGGTTATTGAGCCAAAAACTGTGCAAATGCAAGGCTTATGTACAGATGAACTTACAACAGTTTTAAACTAATCTGTCAATAGGAAATCACAAAATGACTCTTCCTCCATCAATCCCCAGCTCAGACAAGGCTATATCCATAATCTTCTGCCACAATGGTGCAAGGGAGCCCATCTTTATGTAAGATGGCTGGATTTGAGTTAGTGTATGAAAAAGAGGCTGGATTCAGCAAGTCTGGATCTAGTCCATGCTAACTAAGCAATATTTCGGTGCAAAAAGGTACAAGTAATAAGCAGGCACAAACAGTGAAAATAGTCAAAAAGGCACAAACTAATACAGTAAAACAATAAAATAGGGATGAAAAAGTGCAGATGAAATTCAAAATAAGCTTAATTTCTTTTTCTTAGTTTTGGATGGCTTGATTCAGGCAGAAATACTCTGGACCTCTGATGCAGACAGCAAGCCAGCATGAAAACCATCCATCCATCCATCCATCCATCCATCCATCCATCCATCCATCCATAAT